>NC_137136.1:37164583-37349583 GCF_949319135.1 Squalius cephalus
CACACAGCCTAACGCCTGCAACACACTCTACACACAGCCCAACGCCTGCAACACACTCTACACACAGCCCAACGCCTGCAACACACTCTACACACAGCCCAACGCCTGCAACACACTCTACACACAGCCTAACGCCTGCAACACACTCTACACACAGCCTAACGCCTGCAACACACTCTACACACAGCCTAACGCCTGCAACACACTCTACACACAGCCTAACGCCTGCAACACACTCTACACACAGCCTAACGCCTGCAACACACTCTACACACAGCCTAACGCCTGCAACACACTCTACACACAGCCTAACGCCTGCAACACACTCTACACACAGCCTAACGCCTGCAACACACTCTACACACAGCCCAACGCCTGCAACACACTCTACACACAGCCCAACGCCTGCAACACACTCTACACACAGCCTAACGCCTGCAACACACTCTACACACAGCCCAACGCCTGCAACACACTCTACACACAGCCTAACGCCTGCAACACACTCTACACACAGCCTAACGCCTGCAACACACTCTACACACAGCCTAACGCCTGCAACACACTCTACACACAGCCCAACGCCTGCAACACACTCTACACACAGCCTAACGCCTGCAACACACTCTACACACAGCCTAACGCCTGCAACACACTCTACACACAGCCCAACGCCTGCAACACACTCTACACACAGCCCAACGCCTGCAACACACTCTACACACAGCCCAACGCCTGCAACACACTCTACACACAGCCTAACGCCTGCAACACACTCTACACACAGCCCAACGCCTGCAACACACTCTACACACAGCCCAACGCCTGCAACACACTCTACACACAGCCCAACGCCTGCAACACACTCTACACACAGCCCAACGCCTGCAACACACTCTACACACAGCCCAACGCCTGCAACACACTCTACACACAGCCCAACGCCTGCAACACACTCTACACACAGCCCAACGCCTGCAACACACTCTACACACAGCCCAACGCCTGCAACACACTCTACACACAGCCCAACGCCTGCAACACACTCTACACACAGCCTAACGCCTGCAACACACTCTACACACAGCCTAACGCCTGCAACACACTCTACACACAGCCTTCAGTCGGACCCCGTTCTCACGCCGCATTAGGAGATTACTGCTCTTCGCGCGTCTGCATGAAATGGCACAAAATAAAATGTGTCAATGAAATGAATGTACTATATTTTAGTTTGATAATGTTTTTTTATTTAATATTTTGTATTTTTATTTATACTAAATTATATTTACGCTGTATTTATTATCCATTTATTCACTTTTTGAGCATAGACCTGAAAATGTAATTTCCAACTTAAACTGGTAAATCTTGAACTCTTTAGAGCGACAGACTGAAGTTTGATCTCTTTTCAAAGACGACACATGGCAGATTATTGCTGAATTACTGCTGAAAAAGTTTTAAAAAGTGAACTTAAAAAAAGTTACAGAATTTTACGTGTATTGTTATGAAAAATGCACCAAAATACTATTTAAAATTTTTATATGAAATATATATTTTCCAAATCATTTTTTACTCTAAATCTGCAAGAAAATCAAATCCATAAATCTAAACAAGTTGTGCTCCAAATGTGAGGCTGATATCTCAGTAAATGATCTTTCAGTGAGATGTTGTTCGGCTGCAGTACCAAACGCTTCCACTAGAGGGAATTCGTCTCCATTCATTTCCAATGCGTCATTTTTGACCGCGAGGAGCATAAAAGTGTGACTATTTTTTCAGGACCATTTAACCTTTTCGAATCAGGTCCATGATTTTTTTTTAACCCTTGCCTTACCGTCCCAGCCCTCCTCTCCTCAACAGGGATCATCCCGCTGTAATGAACAGAGGCCCAGAGCAGTGGCGCCAACCCGCCGATCTTTCCCGAAAATAACAGAAAAATACGTTTAAAAAAAACACATTATCAAGGCTGGAAATTGCACCAATTTTGGTTGCATATGCTCCCGAAATTGAATCTGTGCAACCTCAACATTTCTTTGGGAGCATTTGTGCGAGTGCAAATAATTGTTGTGGTGCCACTTTTTTCTAGAGATGCACCGGTCGACCGGCCATAAATCGGAAACGGATGATTTTTTGTTTAATTGTGGCTGATCTCTCACAAACTGCATTGCAATAATTTCCCGAAATGTTATTTGTGTGAAAATATTATGAAGTCTGTTAACAGGATGTCAACACAGTCCAGAGACTCAAAGAGGAGAGAACACAGAAATATCGAAATACAGAAAGATATTGAGTTGGGGTGGGGGTAACTGGAGACTGGAAACTAAGGAAACTGACTGTCTTCAGTGTAGTTTCGATGGCATTTTCTTTTCCTCTTAGCTCCGTATAAAGTCGTGTTTATAAGCACAGTTCACCTTGAACCTCGCAGCAGACTTTCTGACGAGACAGAAGAAACTCAAACTGTGGCTCAGATGAGTGTTTTCGGCGAGGTGGGGATGGACCTCTTTGCATCGCAAGATTTCAAGATTTCTGGACTTAGGCGAGCCAAAAGAACATCTCAGACACAGAATATCCACCATGGGGAAATCTCAGAGTAAAACTGGGAGCTGTGAAAAAATTTTGCCAGATGAAAAGTTTATCTATGTATCATCTTTTTAATCTTTTAATTAATTTTATAACTCTATCATATATCTCTTTTAATTTCTTTTATAACTGTTTTAATTTTCCTTGCTTTTATCTCTATACTAATATACTAATCAGTGCCAACCTCCGGCACTCTGGGGACAGATCCCTTCACTCATACATGGCCGAATGTGAGGCCATACGCATTCCCTCCAGTCAAGTTCATCCCTTTGGTCCTTTTCAGAGTGAGGGAGTGCCGGATTCGCCTTTATCTGGACAATAACTTTATCCTAGAGCTGCTGTAAAGCCTAAACAATCTCTGTTACTTCAATCTCCTATTATCACTGTGAAGCTGCTTTGAAACCATCAGTATTGTTAAAGCGCTGTATAAATGACGGTGACTAGACTTGACTTCTATTGGTAGCCAGGTGTGGTTTTCGGAGCTTGGCTCCCTGGTGGAAGGGTCCCGTGGGAAAGGATCCGATCAGGAGAGATGTGTTGTCTCAGGTCCAGGGCAGGACTTGCTGTCCTCAACCCGGGATTTGGGGACTGTAGGTGTGGCCGATTAGGGGCGGTCGCTAATGGCTTCTGGTCTTCCCGCAGATGTTGTGCTTGTATGTCTTCTACTAGACGGCTGTATTTTCCCAAGTGGAAGATCTTTGAGTCTTGGTGTACGTCTCGTGCAGTGGATCCTGTCAGCTGCTCGGTCGGTTCAGTGCTGGAATTCCTGCAGGATAAGTTTGATGCCGGAGCGGCTACGGCTACTTTGAGGGTTTATGTCACAGCTATCGCCACTCGTCGGGAGGTCCCCTTAAAGGGTTAGTTCACCCAAAAAAGAAAACTCTGTCAGTAATTACTCACCCTCATGTTGTTCCAACCCCGTAAGACTTTCGTTCATCTTCAGAACACAAATTAAGATATTTCTGATGAAATCTGAGAGTTGTCTCACTCCTCCATAGGCTGCTAGGTAATCGATATCTGCCGGCCCAGAAAGTTATTAAAGAGATCGTTAAAATAGTCCAAGTGACTACAGTGGCTCAACCTTAAGTTTATCAAGCAACGAGAATACATTTTGTGTGCAAAAAACTAAACAAAAATAACGACTTTATTCAACTATTAGTTTTCTTCTGTGTGGGCCTCTGAGTGAGTTCACGAGATCCACGACGCATGCGCGAGAACTGAGAAGATTGAGAACAACATGAGGGTGAGTAATTACTGACAGAATTTTCATTTTTGGAAAGGTTATTGGAACCGCCTTTCGAGCCTTTGGAGCCGGACTCTGACCTCAGAGTGGCACTTTCTTGTGTGGTATAGAGCTGGTAAGTCCCGCCCCCTCCGCTAACCCCGCTGGACCTCTAGGTTGAAACATCATCAATGCAAGTGAATGGGAGAAAATAATTATTTTCTGGTCCCGTTTGAATTTTGCCATGAATGTGAACATATGTCATGGCAGTGCACAATTCAAACGGGACCAGAAAATAATTATTTTCCCCCATTCACTTGCATTGACGATTTTTCAACCTAGAGGTCCAGTGGGGTTAGCGGAGGGGGCGGGACTTACCAGCTCTATACAGCGGGGTTAGCGGAGGGGGCGGGACTTACCAGCTCTATATCGCTCCCATTGTGTCATAGCTATACAGAAATGAGGGAACCTATGAAAGAGAAGTCTTGGTTATTTGTGTAACCCATGTTCTCTGAATAGGGAACGAGACTCTGCATTCGCTTCCAAGCTCCTCTCGCTACCGAGGGTGGATTCTTTGACAGAAAACCTATGGCTCGTTCACTATATCAACAGTGAGTCGTCTGCTAATAAATTAGCGTGATGCTATACGGGTTCAGACAATCAGCTCCTATTCTCTATTTAGAGAACATGGGTTATGTAAGTAACCCGAGACGTTTTGTTTCACTAAAATAAATTCAGCTTGCTTTGGTATTTCATTATCTAATGCAATGACATTCATTCATTTTTGTATGTGCAAGTCAAGTGAACAAATAGTATTTGGGGCCAATGTATATAGTTTTACGTATTATTCTATAACATAAAATACATCATACCCCCTTCTGGTTTTTATAGCTTTTACTTGTCTTGTGAAAAGGTTGTCTGTCATTAAACGTCATCAGCCGAACAGATAAACTCATCTACTCACTAGTTCACTTTCACAGCCTCGTTTATAATCGCGCTCTTGCTCTTATATCATAACTAGAATTCTAAGGGAAAATGTTTTTTTAAATAAAGACTGGAATAGTTGTTGAAGCTTAACGAAGGTATTTCTACTTCATTACTGTACTTAAGTAGGTTTCAAGTATCTGTACATTATCAGAGTATTTTGTGAAACTTTTACTTCACTTTACTTCCAGTCCAAAGCATAATATTAAAGCATAAATGGAAATTGTGTTGATGTCTAAACACTACGTTTGTTTGATGTCAAACTCCAACTTTGGACAGATGTTGCAATTTGGCTGGAATAAACATAAGAAAAAAAAACAATTCCTACTTTAAAGAAACATACGGTTAGTGTGGATTTTGTTGGCATGACATCAAACTTTTATCAGTCGTTTGGAAGATGTTTGTGTCACAGTTGTGTTCTGTCTTCATGTGTCATCATTATCAGTTCATCTGTATCACCTGGGTTTAGTTCATCATCATCATCATCTACATCACCTGTGTTCTGATAATCAGGGTTCATCTGTGTCGCATTGCGAACTTCCCTAAGCACTTCCCCTCGGGGCAATCCCTGCCACTCTTTTGAAGTGCGTTTGTGAAGTGGACGAGGGAAGTTTATATGGACAGACCCTCGTTCCCTCGATTCTGACCGAGGGAGCGAGTCTACTTCATATGTACACCTCAGGCACCTATATGTCCCACAATGCAGTACGCCAGTGACGTCACCACATACCTCGTCTAATCACCACCACAACAAACAACTCTATGATATATTAATTATATATTTTTTTTATTTAAAACAACCCAAACACACTAGATACATTTGGATGCTGCATTAAACAAATTCTTAAAGAAAAAAAAAAGTAAATAATAAATAAACTCCATAGCTGATTCCATGTGATCAAGGGCTTAGCACGTTCCAGTTCAGCCCATTGCAGTTTCCGCCAGTAGAGGGCACTCATGCAACGCAAGCAATGACGTACATCCGAGTGAACGAGACGGAGGGAAGTTAGCGAGTGAAGGGCATGACAATTTTGGACTGGAACACAGCCCAGGTCTGTTCTCTGTTGTATTTAGGTGTGTGTGAACCTTCTGCCTGTCTGTACCTGTTTGAATTATATTATTAGTAAACGTTTTGCATTGGAACTTTTGACTCCTCCTCCTCTTCTTCTGCCGGCACCGCACCCTGACAGAAGAACGGACCGCCCAAAATGGACGATAGGGTCAAAATGATCGTCTTGGCTCAGGAGAGCCCTAACCTTTTTTATTTTGTTAATCACTTTGTGTCTTGCCGCCACCAGCTCTCTTGACGACGAGACCCCAAGGGTCCTTTTCTGGATCAGGGGCAACATTTCACCACCATTTCGACCTCCCAGACACCACAGGATTGGATTGAAGAAGAGACGTCAATATGTGTCTGGAGAGCGTCACGCCCCGATCCAGAACACTGCCTGACCAGCCTGTTCTTAACGCCATGCCTGAGCCCTCGTCTTCAGCTAAGATGGCCGCCGCCTCACCACCTGAGCCCTCAGCCAAGATGGCCGCTGCCACGCCAAGACCTGTTCCTGCCCCAAGGACTATCCAAATTCCCAGACCTGTTCCAGAGTCTCGTCCCGCCGAGACTGCCTGTCCAGGTTCTTGTTCCGCCAAGACCACCCTTCCTGGGTCTCGTCTTATCGAGACCGCCCTTCCAGAGGCTCGTCCTGCCGAGCCAGAGATGCTTCACGTCACGCCCGCCGAGCCAGAGATGCTTCACGTCAACCCTGCCGAACCCGAATCTTCTGTCCCCGAACCTGAGTCTTCTGTCCGTGAGTCTGTCTCCGAATTCCCACCCAGCCTCCCTCTCCCATCCACCACCTCTCAACCCTTCTTCCACCACTGCCTGTCAGCCCCTCAGCTCCTCTAACCACCTTCAGGGAGGTGGAGTCGCCGTGGGTCTGCCGGCCTACAGCTCCAGCCTGGTCAGTGGATCCCCGGTCTCCACCTCCAACCTCCGCAACTAGGACTCCGCCTCAGCCCGATCAGGTCCATTAATGTCCCCTTGGCTCCTACCTCCCTTAGCTCCACCGTGGCCCATCTGGTCACCAGTTCCGCCAGGCTCCCTCGTCCCCCCGGATCCACCTTGGTCATTCGTCAACCTTCCCTCACCTCTGGACTGCACTCCTCTGGCTTCGCGTCGTCCCTTCGTCCCCCCGGTTCTGTTGGATTCCTCACTACCGTCAGTTCCTCCTTGATCCTCACTCCCTCTGTCTCCACCGTGCCCTTCTGTTTCCCCGCCTGCACTTCAGACGCCAGAGCCCGCCATGTCCCGCCAATCCTCGGCGTTGCATGTACTCGTCGGCTCTCCGGCTCCACCCTGGTCTCCTCTTACTTTACTTTTACTTACTTTACTTTTATACTTTATTGTCAGACAAGTCTGAAATTTCTTGCACAGTGTCTATGTTTACAACATCCAACATACATTCTACATCGACATACACTTAAACCTCACACATTATGCATTCAGTACAACACTTATGCATCTACAACACCTTCACAATACTCTTGATTTCTGAAGTGTTTTTGTTCAACGCTAAGATAGCCTGGTGCACAAAAGAGTGTTTCAGCCTCACTTTGTGTAAATCTGGGGACTCTATACCTCCGCTTTGATGGTAGTAGTTCAAGCTCATTATGCAGGATATGCATAGGGTTAGAAGCTGTATTATTAGCCAGCCTTAGCAAATTGTTATGATAGGTTGAATCATAAAGCTTCTCAAGAGGCTGACCTACAAATTTTTAATTGATTAAACAACTTTGTTTTTAGCATAACAGACAAACTCTTATACCAAACAGAGTTGCAATATTGCAGTATACTCATTATCACAGACCTAAAGAACAACTTACTCCAAATGACCAAAGACGACGAAGAAAGTAAATTCTCTGCTTTGTTTTTTTACAGAGAGTATCAAGATAACATATCGTCTATAATCACTCCTAAATATTTATGTCTTAACCAATCTGATTTTCTCCTTATGAATAAAAACAGGCATTATATCAGATGCAGACCCAAATACAATCTCCTCAGTTTTACTCGTATTAATGACAAGAGCATTATTCTCACACCACTCAATCAATTTAGTCACACCTTGTTGATGAAACCCAGGACTGTCCAAATCATTCAACAGATATTAGAACAGTGTCATCAGAATAATTCAAAATATACTGATTTAACATGACAGTTCGACAGTCGTCTGTATATAAGGTGAAAAGTATGGCAGAACTAACGCAACCTTGCGGTACTCCGACATTTGTAATGGTTGCAGACGACACTGTTTTATTCACTTCGACTCTCTGAACTCTATCAGTGAGAAATGAGGTATACCACCGGATCAGATTTACATTCAACTGTGCAAGTTTTGACACCAATCTGTCAACCTGTATTGTGTTGAATGCAGAAGAGAAATCCAAAAACAAAGTTCTTACAATTGTTTTGGATTTATCTAAGTGTTTAGAGATGATATGTACTAAAGCAGCAACTGCATCTTCAGTGCTACAGCCTTTCTTATAGGCAAACTGCCAAGGATCTAATTTATCTTTAACTGTCATAACTAAATGCTGAAGTAACAATCTCTCTAAACATTTCACAATCACAGAGGTAAGGGCTATTGGTCTAAAATCTTTATATTCTCTTGGACATGACATTTTCGGTAATGGTTTTATGTATGCGGTCTTCCATATCACAGGAACAGTGTGTGTGTCAACGGAAGCTTGAAATACTGGTTGCCACGCCGGTGCTAGTTCTTGTGCGAAATTCTTTAAAAGACCTGCACTACATCCGTCAGGACCAACAGCCTTTTCTGTATTAATAGACTGAAACGTTTTCCTCAACCTCAATAACAATTCTGTCCAATGATGTTGGAACTATATCTATTGATTCTTTGATCTTGTTGTGTTTGCCTATTAGTTCAAACCTGGTAAAAAAGATGTTTAATTCATTCCCATCATCAGTTACAATAGATTCTTTTGAAGACGACAATCCAGACATTGTTTTCATAATGTCCCAAACCTTTTTAGTATTATTAGTTTTAAAGGCTTTCTCCAAACACTTGTTATGAACTTCTTTTGTTTCCTTTAATTTAATTTTTAACTCTCTTTCTGTTTAAGTGCCTTAATATCGTTATCTTTAAATGCTACTTTCCTCACATTTATCATTTCTTTAATACCTTTAGTAACATATGGTTTATTATTTGGATAAACTTTAGTAGGTATGTTCAGCTCCACACAGAAGTTAATATAATCATTTAACACTGTAGTTCTTTCATCAAGTGAGGCTTCATCAAAAATTTCCCAATTTGTCCAATCGAAACAGGCTTTCAGTTGTTCTACACTTTCATTCGACCACATTCTGATCATTTTCTTTTCTGGTTTGCTTTTTTCAAGTTTGGTCCTGTACACAGGAGTCATATGCACAACATTGTGGTCAGAGTTTAGAATTGGTGGCATACTCTTGGACACATAAGCATCCCTGACATTCACAAAGCACTTATCAAGAATATTGTTGTTTCTTATTTGAGTCTTTACATACTGTTCAAATCCCGGCAACAAAGTCTCCAATTTGCACTGGTTTAAATCGCCCAGTATGATCACGGGTGCATCGGAGTAGCTGAGTTGTAGTTCGTGAACATAGTCCGTACATAGTCGTGAGATAGTTTACCGCTGGGCGGGACATATACCACAAACCGAAAAATACAACCAAATTCTCTAGGCATTCTCTTCGTTTTGTTCTCACCAGCTCGCGTGGAACATTTTCGAACAGATCCTTGAGTTGGCCTGTTATCAACTCTCGAGTTGTCTTTAGCTCCAGCAACGTCTCCCGGGTGTAGGGGCGTGCACCCATCGTTGTGACACCGCATTTATTTGAGGTTCCACGTGCAGTTGGACATTGCATCATCAAACATAGTCCACAGAGACCGATCGTCCACAAAATCCAAATCAAGAGTACATTTTTCCCAGCCTTCATCTTTCCACTTCTACAGGTCCCCAACCAGACACTTGATAATGGACGTCAGACAAAGAAACAAACACACCGTAAACATACTATACTGAAACGCAGTGCTGCCGCTGAGAAGCGCACCGGAAGTGTGGGTTCTGATATCAGGTGACCAAAATTCAGTGTCAGGACAATCTGACGAATCTGACGACATTTGAGGATGATATGTTGTTGGTTTTAATTAACCAAAACCCAAAGTCTGATAAATGTCATAAGATTAACTTCCACAGTGCAATATATTATAACATCATTATGTGTAGATTTTTCGTGATAATAGGTGATCAAACTGTCAGGGTTTCCACCTGCTTCGCCCCTGGAGTCATCAGCCCTGCCTCCTCCATGTCTCCTCCCTCTGTCGGCTCCTCCCTCTGTCGGCTCCGCCCTGGCCGCCTGCACGTCTGCTCCGCCCTGGCCACCTGCACGTCTGCTCCGCCCTGGCCGTCTGCTCCGCCCTGGCCGCCTGCTCCGCCCTGGCCGTCTGCTCCGCCCTGGCCGTCTGCACGTCTGCTCCGCCCTGGCCGCCTGCACGTCTGCTCCGCCCTGCACGTCTGCTCCGCCCTGGCCGCCTGCTCCGCCCTGGCCGCCTGCTCCGCCCTGGCCGCCTGCTCCGCCCTGGCCGTCTGCACGTCTGCTCCGCCCTGGCCGCCTGCACGTCTGCTCCGCCCTGCACGTCTGCTCCGCCCTGGCCACCTGCACGTCTGCTCCGCCCTGGCCGTCTGCACGTCTGCTCCGCCCTGGCCGTCTGCACGTCTGCTCCGCCCTGCACGTCTGCTCCGCCCTGCACGTCTGCTCCGCCCTGGCCACCTGCACGTCTGCTCCGCCCTGGCCGTCTGCACGTCTGCTCCGCCCTGGCCGCCTGCACGTCTGCTCCGCCCTGGCCGCCTGCACGTCTGCTCCGCCCTGGCCGTCTGCACGTCTGCTCCGCCCTGGCCGTCTGCACGTCTGCTCCGCCCTGGCCGCCTGCACATCTGCTCCGCCCTGGCCGTCTGCTCCGCCCTGGCCGCCTGCACGTCTGCTCCGCCCTGGCCACCTGCACGTCTGCTCCGCCCTGGCCACCTGCACGTCTGCTCCGCCCTGGCCACCTGCACGTCTGCTCCGCCCTGGCCACCTGCACGTCTGCTCCGCCCTGGCCGCCTGCACGTCTGCTCCGCCCTGGCCGCCTGCACGTCTGCTCCGCCCTGGCCGCCTGCACGTCTGCTCCGCCCTGGCCGCCTGCACGTCTGCTCCGCCCTGGCCGTCTGCACGTCTGCTCCGCCCTGGCCGCCTGCTCCGCCCTGGCCGTCTGCTCCGCCCTGGCCGTCTGCTCCGCCCTGGCCGCCTGCACGTCTGCTCCGGCCTGGCCGCCTGCACGTCTGCTCCGCCCTGGCCGCCTGCACGTCTGCTCCGCCCTGGCCGTCTGCACGTCTGCTCCGCCCTGGCCGCCTGCACGTCTGCTCCGCCCTGGCCGCCTGCACGTCTGCTCCGCCCTGGCCACCTGCACGTCTGCTCCGCCCTGGCCACCTGCACGTCTGCTCCGCCCTGGCCGTCTGCACGTCTGCTCCGCCCTGGCCGCCTGCACATCTGCTCCGCCCTGGCCGTCTGCTCCGCCCTGGCCGCCTGCACGTCTGCTCCGCCCTGGCCGTCTGCACGTCTGCTCCGCCCTGGCCGCCTGCTCCGCCCTGGCCGTCTGCTCCGCCCTGGCCGTCTTCTCCGCCCTGGCCGCCTGCACGTCTGCTCCGCCCTGGCCGTCTGCACGTCTGCTCCGCCCTGGCCGCCTGCACATCTGCTCCGCCCTGGCCGTCTGCTCCACCCTGGCCGCCTGCACGTCTGCTCCGCCCTGGCCGTCTGCACGTCTGCTCCGCCCTGGCCGCCTGCTCCGCCCTGGCCGTCTGCTCCGCCCTGGCCGTCTGCTCCGCCCTGGCCGCCTGCACGTCTGCTCCGCCCTGGCCGTCTGCACGTCTGCTCCGCCCTGGCCGCCTGCTCCGCCCTGGCCGTCTGCTCCGCCCTGGCCGTCTGCTCCGCCCTGGCCGCCTGCACGTCTGCTCCGCCCTGGCCGTCTGCACGTCTGCTCCGCCCTGGCCGCCTGCACGTCTGCTCCGCCCTGGCCGCCTGCACGTCTGCTCCGCCCTGGCCGCCTGCACGTCTGCTCCGCCCTGGCCGCCTGCACGTCTGCTCCGCCCTGGCCACCTGCACGTCTGCTCCGCCCTGGCCACCTGCACGTCTGCTCCGCCCTGGCCGTCTGCACGTCTGCTCCGCCCTGGCCGCCTGCACGTCTGCTCCACCCTGGCCGTCTGCACGTCTGCTCCGCCCTGGCCGCCTGCTCCGCCCTGGCCGTCTGCTCCGCCCTGGCCGCCTGCACGTCTGCTCCGCCCTGGTCGTCTGCACGTCTGCTCCGCCCTGCACGTCTGCTCCGCCCTGGCCGTCTGCACGTCTGCTCCGCCCTGGCCGCCTGCACATCTGCTCCGCCCTGGCCGTCTGCTCCACCCTGGCCGCCTGCACGTCTGCTCCGCCCTGGCCGTCTGCACGTCTGCTCCGCCCTGGCCGCCTGCTCCGCCCTGGCCGTCTGCTCCGCCCTGGCCGTCTGCTCCGCCCTGGCCGCCTGCACGTCTGCTCCGCCCTGGCCGTCTGCACGTCTGCTCCGCCCTGGCCGCCTGCTCCGCCCTGGCCGTCTGCTCCGCCCTGGCCGTCTGCTCCGCCCTGGCCGCCTGCACGTCTGCTCCGCCCTGGCCGTCTGCACGTCTGCTCCGCCCTGGCCGCCTGCACGTCTGCTCCGCCCTGGCCGCCTGCACGTCTGCTCCGCCCTGGCCGCCTGCACGTCTGCTCCGCCCTGGCCGCCTGCACGTCTGCTCCGCCCTGGCCACCTGCACGTCTGCTCCGCCCTGGCCACCTGCACGTCTGCTCCGCCCTGGCCGTCTGCACGTCTGCTCCGCCCTGGCCGCCTGCACGTCTGCTCCACCCTGGCCGTCTGCACGTCTGCTCCGCCCTGGCCGCCTGCTCCGCCCTGGCCGTCTGCTCCGCCCTGGCCGCCTGCACGTCTGCTCCGCCCTGGTCGTCTGCACGTCTGCTCCGCCCTGGCCGTCTGCTCCGCCCTGGCCGCCTGCACGTCTGCTCCGCCCTGGCCGTCTGCACGTCTGCTCCGCCCTGGCCGCCTGCTCCGCCCTTGTCCCTCCTGCCTTCAGTCTGCCCTCACCTGCTCTTCATCCTCCTCCTGAGTTCCCTCTCTCCGCAGTTGGTATATCTATGGCGCGAGGACACGCCTACCGGGAGGGGGGAGTAATGTCACAGTTGTGTTCTGTTTAGTTTGTTTTCATTGGACTTGTCTGCCTGTCTTCATGTCACGTGTCGTCATCATCATTATCCGTTCATCTGTATCACCTGGGTTTAGTTCATCATCTACATCACCTGTGTTCTGATAATCAGTGTTCATATGTGTTAGTATTTAAGTTCCTTCTACTCAGTCAGTCTTGGTCAGTTCTCTGTTGTATTTAGGTGTGTGTGAACCTTCTGCCTGTCTGTACCTGTTTGAATTATATTATTAGTAAAAGTTTTGCATTAGAACTTTTGACTCATCCTCTTCTTCTGCCGGCACCGCACCCTGACAGTTTGATCACCTATTATCACAATTAAAAAAAACAACAAAAAATCTACACATAATGATGTTATAATATATTGCACTGTGGAAATTAATCTTATGACATTTAGCAGACGTTGGGTTTTGGTTAATTAAAACCAACAACATATCATCCTCAAATGTCGTCAGATTCGTCAGATTGTCCTGACACTGAATTTTGGTCACCTGATATCAGAATCCATATATTTATCTTATGATGCTTTTGCTAATGGGAACGATCTGGTCAAAATGAGTCAAGAACATGGATATCCCTGTCAGAGCTGGAATGAAAAAGGAAGTTAATGAAATTTAGTACTAATTATTGTCAATGAAATCATTTTTAGTTTATGACTCTCAGTTATATGATAAGTAATTCTGCTGTAAAAGTGCGAGCAGTTTCGGTTTCAGCCCATTGAAATGCTTGAATGTGACCGTCTGTATGGTGATTTGAGGTAATATAACACAAATTAATGCACAGGCATCTTCAGTGGCAGTTTCAGGTGATATAAACACTTCAAGGCCCCTATCTTGCTCCCAGCGCAATTGACTTTGTACAGCGATGCATGTTTCATTCCTATCTTGCACCCGACACACAGCGGACTTTTCCCTCCACAGACGCACGTCGGTAAATTAGGGAATGAACTTGCGCTCCCGGGGGCGGTTCAGCGAAAAGAGGAGGCATGTTCCGGCGCAAACGTTCCCTGGTGCTATTTTGCAGTTTCAGAAAACAATCCCGCCACTGACCAGGAGAAACCTCGTCTAAAGTCAGTGCCGCGTTGCTCATGTTATTCAGATGCTATTTTAAGGGCGCATGCTTGGCCATAATGTAGCGTGAGCACAACACACACACACTTTGATTCTCTCATCTACACAGAAGCAGCAGTTCTCATTTTTGCAAACCATACATTATTACAAGGAAAAATATTACCACACGAGGGAAATCATTGTTGTGTCCATGAAGATGTGGAAAATAGGCATAAATCTAGCTTACACATTTACCCAAATTATCATACGCCTGTTTAACCGAAGCTAATCTGGGTGTGTTTCTCCATCCCCAACGTCACTTCTCTGTGTTTTACGGCCCTGACGAGAACGTCGGTCTCCTCGTCTGTGAACCGCTCCTGGCAAATCCGCCGTTATAATAGCAATCCGCCATGGAACAAGCGCGTCTGCTCTTAAAGGGAATGTGAGATGAGCTCTGATTGGTTTATTTCACGTTACGCCAAAACCACACCTATGAGTAATGAAGCGACTTCAGACCAACACATTTTAGATTTGCGTCGGCAAAGATCCGCCCACAAAGTTACTTGCGTTTCGTGTTTGATACTTGTGTCAGATCGTTAAAATAGGGCCCAAAATGTGTATTTTCCCCCATGTGACGTCTGAACATTGTATTTTTATGATGTTTTATTAACAAAGTTCGGGAGGAGCACGTTTCAAATAATCAAGCAATCAATCAATCAATCAACTCATCAAACAATTTCCATGTCTACCCTATCAGCATGAGAGGAAGCATATATATATTCACTCTGTCAACTCACCTAACTTCCTTGACAGTTTTCAGCATCCCTCCACCACCCCGACTCCTCACCCTTGGCTTGTTCTTTCTCAGCCAGGAATACGGGGGGAGTACTCTGGGTTCGGGCCAAATACTGAGCCCGGAGCCCTCTCCTCGGACAGCACGCCAAATACGCATTTATTCTATCTGACTTATTTGTAAGTGTGAACTCGTGAAGTACTGTTTGTAGACACATGTTTACAGTTTTTTCCAAAATACTGTGCGGTTTATTATTTCACTTGTTTGCACACTTATCAATAATCAGTAACTTAAATTAATATTTAGTATATTAAAGTTTCATGTTTTGATAGTGTATAAGAGGTGTTGGTAATAAAATAAAATGTTTGCTTATTTGCTATAATATCATTTGCATGCAATACTCTTTCTTATTAGCAGTGACTACTGACTAGTGCTGGCCAGAATAAATATACTGTTTATTGATCAGTACTTTTTACTTTTAATACTTAAAGTTCATTAAAATCAAGTACTTACTCAAGTAAAACTGAAAATGAGTGCTCATACTTTTACTGAAGTCATATTTTAATATGGTATCTGTACTTGATATTCAGAGGTGTGAAGTAAATACTTTGTCACTTTAGTACGTTCCCCCCAAATTTGTACTCTTTGAGTATTTCAGTTTGTTGCAGCTTCTGCTTTGCCACTTTTCTTTGAGATAAATGTATTTTACTGTAACACATTGTGAATGATGCAGTCTGCAGTGTCACGCTTGCACACAACAGATTTAGCCACAGTAGATTTAGCAATAACAGCTCGTATTCTCAAAGTTACAATATTTGTTTAGATGTAGAAATGTACATTGTCTCATTCACTTTGATATCATGCTGCTTTTATCTGTATCCGTTGACTACTGAAACATCGGAAACTGAATGTGCTGAAACTCGTTCAGGATGAAACTGAGAGCGTGGCCCATTAGGATGCAAGACCTCCACCTTAACATCTTGGTGGTGTGTATCCATATCCACAGTGATGACTCTTGTCATATTTCACAGCAAGCCAGTCTCCACTGTTACTGCGATCTCTGTGTGAACTCCCTCGGGAACTTGCTGGTTCCTCCATTAGCATGGCTCAGTCCTTTATTCCTCTGTTGAGCAGAAGCACGGCGATCACCGGTTCAGATGCATCACCTTTACACGCTCACTGAGGTCAGACGTGGCTGGAGTGAAACACTGACCAGTCTTCGCTTCACACACTCTAAAAACGGCTGGGTTAAAAACAGGGATGCACAATATATCAGACGGCCACCATATCGGTATCGGCCAATATATGATCATTTTTAATGTTATCGTTATCAGCCCGATATATTAAAGCCGATAAATAATGGAGTATTTCCTTTAGCTTATACACTTCAGATAGCTTGAAACATGATTGAAATCACTTCAAAAAAGGAAAACACAGTTTGAAATCTGTAATTTAGGCTACATAACATTATAATGAGAACGTTATAATTGTGTGTTTTGAACATGGCTTTTAATGGTCAGATTTTTGTTTTTGTAATCAGGCTCTCAAAATTTATATAAAAATTTGGAAATAGATTTATCGGCCAATATATCGGTTATCGGCTTTCAAATATAAATAATTATCGGTATCGGCCAAAATGTTCATATTGGTGCCTCTAGTTAGAAACAACCCATTTGGCAACCCAGCGCTGGGTAAATGTAGGACAAAACACATGCTGGGTTAAAGTAAAGATCACCTCAGGAAGTTTTCTCTCAGGACAGAAGACAAATGACCGTTACAAATCCAGTTTGGCAAACCAGCACTGGGTTACTATAACCAAGCAGGCTGGGTAGTTTATGAGGGGGAGCATCATTTCTACCATCAGTGAAATTTAACCCAGCAGTGGGTCACACACACACACAACTACCCAACAGTTTGGAAAATAACCCAACAAAATGACCCAACAGGCATAACCCAGCAGTATAAAGCAGGATAAATATCTGACAGAGCTCTTCTTCCCCTCAGGAATAACCTGAGCAGTGTTTCGTGTTCTGGCACGGGTTTCATGGGATGAATGAGTTCATCATAGTGCGTCATTTCTTCATCTTTGACATAGAAGAGTTGGATGTTGCAAGACTTTTCCCCACCATGTCATAGAATATTTTCAATATTTTGCAACATCATTGCCTTGCCGAAAGAGACTCCCTGCAGTTCTCCTGACCGGCGCTCTGGTGCAGTTTGTGACCGCAGAAATACCAGCGATTTCAGCTCTACATATATATTAGGAAACTTACAATAGAGATATACTACACATACTCAACACAATTGCACACACTTCACATAATTACACGTACATCCTACTTTCTGTTTTACGTGTTTTGTATTGATGGTGTCATCTAACTGTGTTTTGTCTTATGTTCTGCTTTAATAACAAAAGAAAGAAAAAGAAACACCAGCAATTTGTTTTTGAGACTGTCTTTGGTTCACTGCAGTTTTCAGGAGGAAATACTCAGCAATGCTGTCGACTTATGAACTTACACATGGTGTGTCTTAAAGCGTATTAAAAACACCACATAGACACATAAACAACATTAAAAGCTGGATTTTCACCACAGGGGGACTTTAAGCCCAGTGTTCCCTCAGCCCTAACTCTGCTAGAAGTGATGACTATCAATCCACAAAAGCAATATATGGTGTCAGGTCACATATTTATTATGTATACATTATTAGAAAAACTAAACACTATTTTATATTTAATAAATTACTTGAAAACCACAAAAATACGATGACTTGACGTTGAATGTCAACTCCGACATTGGCCCGTCACCTCCGTCAGACAAATCTTATGGTGTTGACACATAGATGTTTCTTTCACAAAACAACTGGAGTTCATGTAGAAGCCATTTTGTCTTCTCTGTTGATGCCATATGCTGACTGACGGGGGGGAGCTAGGTTATATCCAGGGGGCCGACTGACGGAGGCGGAGCAGGTGGAGGAGGACACCCGGATGGAGCCGGAGCAACAGCGGACCAAGGTGGAGCTGGAGGGAGTGAGGAGCCCAACAGAGCGGGACGAAGGGACGAGGCAAAGCCAGAGGAGTGCAGTGCCGAGGCGAGGGCAGGCCGGCGAACGACCAAGGCCATCATAGAATCGATAAAATAATGATACAATTAAAGGGGATAATTGTGTTAAATACATTCTATTATTAATCCCTCATAACATTTGAAAATATTTTCATTTCATTTTCATAAGCCTAATAGCAGTTAAGTGTCTCAAGAATCAGCGATGTCGTGCTTTATGAATTCAGGGGCAGTTTACAGCACTGCTCAAGTGTGTACTATAATGTTTGTTTCAGCAGACTTCCTTAAACTGGAATTACTCTACTGAGAACAATCGCATGAGGCACGAAAGGGAAGTTTCCTCTCAATTGTGGCGTAAATCCGTGTGAGTGAAACCAGCGAGTGAACCGCTTCTCGAACAAGAACAAATGTGGGCGGGGCTTGATTGTGTCTGTGGAACTGATTGGATGGTTGGAGGGTGGTGGTTTGCTATTGGTAGATCTCAGGTGAGTGACAGGTTGACCCCCCCATCCCCATCATTATTTTGATTCAAGATAACGAGTCACATATGAATTTAAAATAATAGTGATGAGAAATAAAAATATACATACTACAGTACTACTGTATACAACACAGTACAGTACAACACAGGTAGGCTATTGTTTATTGCGCACATCATAATCTTTTTTTAAAATATATATTTTAGATTGTAAACCGCTGAAGGTTTTCTGCAGTAGGCTATATTAATATCAATAACTAGCAGCTGAGCACAGCAGAATGGAGAGAGAGAGAGAGAGAGAGAGAGAGAGAGAGCTAGTAAACACACTCGTGAGGTTTGCTCGCCCCACCCGCTGAAGAACACACACAGATCAGGAAGTGCGAGTGGATCATCACCCGAAACACACACACACGCTCCTGAAACTGAGCTACACACACCAGAGACTGAGCTACACAGCACACGACCTCCTGTTAGCGCCGATGTGGATGTTTGTGATGAACTGCTGAGGAGCAGCCGAAACCTGCATCTACACACCAAGAGGACGCGCCAGGGCAAACAAGTACGTGTGTGTGTGTGTGTGTGTTCGTCAAATCACGACCTGTTATTTACAGCCGTCGCCCGAAAGAAGCGCTGTCTGTGTTCAGTGTTTACTTCTGTCAGACTGGACTGGTTTATTATGTAACCTGTCGTGGTTTGCACCTTTGCAACTCTTCTTCCTCTGCCAGGTGTGATGATGATGATGATGATGCCACTGTTTCTCAGTGTTCAGTTCAGTGGCTCATTCCCGTGAACAGTGAGTGTTTGTGTAGCCAGAGGCCCCGATTTATGGCACAAATATCGTGTCGATGTTTCACACAGTTCACAGTTTCACGAACTGAGCTGAAGCGCGTGCCCGCCGAGCAGATGTGCGCAGATGCTGTCGTGATGAAGCGGATCTTTCGACTTATTACCGTGTGTTGACTGTAGAACAAATGACTACTAACAGGAAGGCATGCTTTCCCCCGTCGAGTGAGGTGTTTTCATGTTTCACAACTTAAAAAGATTCAGAATAATCGCAGAATGCTGAAGACACTATAAGGTTTCGTGTGAACGGCCGATTTCCGCGTTTTGGTTCTTGTTCAGATGGAAACTGGTGTGGGCGAAGTGTTGAGAAACTGCATGCGGGCGGTGTCTCAACTCGGTCGTGGTGAGGGTACGTGTCTCACCTGCCGACGAGAGCCGAGTCCAGAAGAGTCGATTCCTAGACTCGACTCCGGTACAGGAATCGACTCTCGAGCTGTCGCGGAAACAGCAGATACACTCTTTCATTACTTGTAGCTTACTTCACACATAAATAAATAAAATAACAACAGCCAATTACATCATACCTTCATGCCAGCTTATTGGTATAATCGAAGTTTTATTACAATGAATAATGTATTAATATTTACCATTGTTCATAATCATTAAACTAATCGTAATTTTAAAGAAAATCTTCCAACAAGATTAAACACATTAGTACGTCTACATTATTGTATGTATCTAGGTATTATTTTAGCATCTTGAACTCACCTGTCCAAACAGCTCTTGTAAGAGATGACAGCTTATCGCCCTCATCTTCTTAATCAGGCATTGGCAACAACTAGGAAACGATGATGATGCTCATAATATCTAAATTTAGGTCATTTTAGGTAATATCTAACATCTCTAAACTGGACTAGTTTTGCCTGGAGCTTTAGGCATCGTGTCAGTGTGTGTGAAACTGAAGGCAAGCCTGTATTCTTGTTCCCAACGCTGTTTTGAAATGGAGTCGATTCCCTGAGTCGGTTCCTTAGACTCCTACGATGGGAGTCAGGAATCAGAGTCGACTCGGAATCGAACAGCTCTATTTTAGTGAAACATCGCCCTCTTCTGGCGGTGGGCCGTAACACACTCACCTGAACAAAAACCTTGAAACGACTAGAACAGAAAAAAACAGAATTACACACACACACACACACACACACACACACACACACACACACACACACACACACACACACACACTAAACAATATATTTATTCTAGCCAGCACTAGTCAGTACTAGTTAGAAAGAGTATTGCATGCAGTTAATATTATTGCAAATTAAGCAAAGATTTTATTTTATTACCAACACCTATTATGCATCAAAACATTAAACTTTAATATACTAAATATCAATTTAAGTTACTGATAATTCAAGAGTGCAAACAAGTTAAATAATAAACCACACAGTATTTTGGAAAAAAACTGTAAATGTGTGGCTAAAAATAGTACAAAAATACAATGTACAGACGTCACATGGGGAAATACACATTTGAAGTGCTTATATCATCTGAAACTGCTACAGAAGATGTGTGTGTGTGTGTGTGTGTGTATATATATAGTAAACCTCATCATTAATAACATTAGTGTTAGTAAACCTCATCATTCCGGCACATTCCTCGTGTGTTTGTCATGTTTCTACATGCTTTGACACGCTCCTCTTATCCTGGGAATCCTCACCTCTCCTACCAAACCCCTTCATCTCTTTACTTTACCCTTCATCTCTTTACTTTACCCTT
This sequence comes from Squalius cephalus, assembly GCF_949319135.1. Lineage (NCBI taxonomy): Eukaryota > Metazoa > Chordata > Actinopteri > Cypriniformes > Leuciscidae > Squalius > Squalius cephalus. The sequence continues at coordinate 37,185,615 of NC_137136.1, forward strand.
CATCTCTTTACTTTACTCTTCATCTCAGTATTTTACTCTTCATCTCTTTACTTTACTCTTCATCTCTTTACTTTACTCTTCATCTCAGTATTTTACTCTTCATCTCAGTATTTTACTCTTCATCTCAGTATTTTACTCTTCATCTCAGTATTTTACTCTTCATCTCTTTACTTTACTCTTCATCTCTTTACTTTACTCTTCATCTCAGTATTTTACTCTTCATCTCAGTATTTTACTCTTCATCTCAGTATTTTACTCTTCATCTCAGTATTTTACTCTTCATGCACTGATCATGGTTTAATATAGAGTTAGCTGGAGTGATCTCAGTGCTGTCCCCTTTACTCCACACTGTAAGAGTATGCCTAATACTGGTGAATAACAGTAGGCACTGCGAGGTTAAGCTTCTGAATAGCAGTCCCAAACTAGTTTTTGTTAATACACTCCAGGTATGAGCACCACAGTCATATAAAAATATACACAATAGCCAGTAAGTGTGGTGTTGTGGTTCTGGAAGCAGCAGATAGACACTCACAGGAGCTTAGAGAAGCATGAAGCTGCTCCTGATGTGTAGAGGAACATCACTCCTGCATGCAGCACACAGGACACACACTAACGTGATTTACTGGTATTTTACTTCTTTTCCGTGACTTTTACGACGTTGCATGCTTTAGTGGAGTGATACAGCGCGCCGGCGCATTAAAGAGTGTACGCTACGAGCACAGGGTCACCGTGACAGGACCTGAGGTGAGAGACGATAGAGTGATGATATAGCTGGACGACGGCTCATCTGACACAGACTCTGGATCTGGACAACGCGGTTTCTGTGCTTGTAGTTTCCTCTGCGCTTCAGATACAGTGCGCCGATACTACAGGAGTCATGCCTGGACATCAGTGGAGAACACTCGTCAAACACCAACATTCACACACCGCGACATTCAGACGCCATCTTTATTCTCTCGCTCAACGGTCCCAGAACGCAGAGCAGGGGATTGTGGGATATCAAAGTCAAGTCTCCTTCATGTATACAGTACTGACTGTCTCACCGCAGCTTTACAGTGAGAACAGGAGATTACAGTGACAGAGAGTGTTTAGGCTTTACAGCAGAACTAGAAATAAAGTTTTGATTAATTCACTTCCGTTGCAAAGATCATTAGTTATTAAAGGGGGGGTGTAATGCCCTTTCACAAGATGTAAAATAAGTCTCTGATGTCCCCAGAGTGTGTGTGTGAAGTTTCAGCTCTAAATACCCCACAGATATTTTTGTATAGCATGTTAAAATTGTCACTTTTTGAGAGTTGTGTGTGTGTCCCTTTAAATGCAAATGAGCTGCTGCTCCCGGCACAGGGGGCGGAGCTACAACAGCTCAAGTCCTTTTACCTCACACACACACACACATGCACTGAAAATTTCAAAAACGTTTAGTCTTTTATGTTCAAATCGGCATCAGAATGATGGAGAGACTCAAGAAGTGAAACATGTAGAAGCAACAGGACTGAACACAGGAGACTGAACACAGGAGACTGAACACAGGAGACTGAACACAGGAGACTGAACACAGGAGACTGAACACAGGAGGCTGAACACAGGAGACTGAACACAGGAGGCTGAACACAGGAGGCTGAACACAGAGACTGAACACAGGAGACTGAACACAGGAGACTGAACACAGGAGGCTGAACACAGGAGACTGAACACAGAGACTGAACACAGGAGACTGAACACAGGAGACTGAACACAGGAGACTGAACACAGGAGGCTGAACACAGGAGACTGAACACAGGAGACTGAACACAGAGACTGAACACAGGAGACTGAACACAGGAGGCTGAACACAGAGACTGAACACAGGAGACTGAACACAGGAGACTGAACACAGGAGGCTGAACACAGGAGACTGAACACAGAGACTGAACACAGGAGGCTGAACACAGGAGACTGAACACAGGAGACTGAACACAGGAGACTGAACACAGGAGACTGAACACAGGAGGCTGAACACAGGAGGCTGAACACAGGAGGCTGAACACAGGAGACTGAACACAGGAGACTGAACACAGGAGGCTGAACACAGGAGGCTGAACACAGGAGGCTGAACACAGGAGACTGAACACAGGAGACTGAACACAGGAGGCTGAACACAGGAGGCTGAACACAGGAGACTGAACACAGGAGACTGAACACAGGAGACTGAACACAGGAGACTGAACACAGGAGGCTGAACACAGGAGGCTGAACACAGGAGACTGAACACAGGAGACTGAACACAGGAGACTGAACACAGGAGGCTGAACACAGGAGACTGAACACAGAGACTGAACACAGGAGGCTGAACACAGGAGACTGAACACAGGAGACTGAACACAGGAGACTGAACACAGGAGACTGAACACAGGAGACTGAACACAGGAGGCTGAACACAGGAGGCTGAACACAGGAGGCTGAACACAGAGACTGAACACAGGAGGCTGAACACAGGAGACTGAACACAGGAGACTGAACACAGGAGATTGAACACAGGAGATTGAACACAGAGACTGAACACAGAGACTGAACACAGGAGATTGAACACAGGAGACTGAACACAGGAGATTGAACACAGGAGACTGAACACAGGAGACTGAACACAGGAGACTGAACACAGGAGACTGAACACAGGAGACTGAACACGGAGACTGAACACGGAGACTGAACACGGAGACTGAACACGGAGACTGAACACAGGAGACTGAACACAGGAGACTGAACACAGAGACTGAACACAGGAGACTGAACACAGAGACTGAACACAGAGACTGAACACAGGAGACTGAACACAGGAGACTGAACACAGGAGACTGAACACAGAGACTGAACACAGAGACTGAACACAGAGACTGAACACAGGAGACTGAACACAGGAGACTGAACACAGAGACTGAACACAGGAGACTGAACACAGAGACTGAACACAGGAGACTGAACACAGGAGACTGAACACAGAGACTGAACACAGGAGACTGAACACAGAGACTGAACACAGGAGACTGAACACAGAGACTGAACACAGGAGACTGAACACAGGAGACTGAACACAGGAGACTGAACACAGGAGACTGAACACAGGAGACTGAACACAGAGACTGAACACAGGAGGCTGAACACAGGAGACTGAACACAGGAGGCTGAACACAGGAGACTGAACACAGGAGAATGAACACAGGAGACTGAACACAGGAGACTGAACACAGGAGACTGAACACAGGAGGCTGAACACAGAGACTGAACACAGAGACTGAACACAGGAGACTGAACACAGGAGACTGAACACAGGAGACTGAACACAGGAGACTGAACACAGAGACTGAACACAGGAGACTGAACACAGGAGAATGAACACAGGAGACTGAACACAGGAGACTGAACACAGGAGACTGAACACAGGAGGCTGAACACAGGGACTGAACACAGAGACTGAACACAGAGACTGAACACAGGAGACTGAACACAGAGACTGAACACAGGAGACTGAACACAGGAGGCTGAACACAGAGACTGAACACAGAGACTGAACACAGGAGACTGAACACAGAGACTGAACACAGAGACTGAACACAGGAGACTGAACACAGGAGGCTGAACACAGGAGGCTGAACACAGGAGGCTGAACACAGGAGACTGAACACAGAGACTGAACACAGGAGACTGAACACAGGAGGCTGAACACAGGAGACTGAACACAGGAGACTGAACACAGGAGGCTGAACACAGGGACTGAACACAGGAGACTGAACACAGAGACTGAACACAGGAGGCTGAACACAGGAGGCTGAACACAGGAGACTGAACACAGGAGACTGAACACAGAGACTGAACACAGAGACTGAACACAGAGACTGAACACAGAGACTGAACACAGGAGACTGAACACAGGAGACTGAACACAGGAGACTGAACACAGGAGATTGAACACAGGAGACTGAACACAGAAACTGAACACAGGAGACTGAACACAGGAGACTGAACACAGGAGGCTGAACACAGAGACTGAACACAGAGACTGAACACAGGAGACTGAACACAGGAGACTGAACACAGAGACTGAACACAGGAGGCTGAACACAGGAGACTGAACACAGAGACTGAACACAGAGACTGAACACAGGAGACTGAACACAGGAGGCTGAACACAGGAGACTGAACACAGGAGACTGAACACAGGAGACTGAACACAGGAGGCTGAACACAGGAGACTGAACACAGAGACTGAACACAGAGACTGAACACAGGAGACTGAACACAGAGACTGAACACAGGAGACTGAAAACAGGAGACTGAACACAGGAGACTGAACACAGGAGACTGAACACAGGAGGCTGAACACAGGAGGCTGAACACAGGAGACTGAACACAGGAGACTGAACACAGGAGACTGAACACAGAAACTGAACACAGGAGACTGAACACAGGAGGCTGAACACAGAGACTGAACACAGAGACTGAACACAGGAGACTGAACACAGAGACTGAACACAGAGACTGAACACAGGAGACTGAACACAGGAGACTGAACACAGAGACTGAACACAGGAGGCTGAACACAGAGACTGAACACAGGAGACTGAACACAGGAGACTGAACACAGGAGGCTGAACACAGGAGGCTGAACACAGGAGACTGAACACAGAGACTGAACACAGGAGACTGAACACAGGAGACTGAACACAGGAGACTGAACACAGAGACTGAACACAGGAGGCTGAACACAGAGACTGAACACAGGAGACTGAACACAGGAGGCTGAACACAGGAGACTGAACACAGAGACTGAACACAGGAGACTGAACACAGGAGACTGAACACAGGAGACTGAACACAGAGACTGAACACAGGAGGCTGAACACAGGGACTGAACACAGAGACTGAACACAGGAGACTGAACACAGGAGGCTGAACACAGGGACTGAACACAGGAGACTGAACACAGAGACTGAACACAGGAGACTGAACACAGAGACTGAACACAGGAGACTGAACACAGGAGACTGAACACAGAAACTGAACACAGGAGACTGAACACAGGAGACTGAACACAGAGACTGAACACAGGAGACTGAACACAGGAGACTGAACACAGAAACTGAACACAGGAGACTGAACACAGGAGACTGAACACAGAGACTGAACACAGGAGACTGAACACAGAGACTGAACACAGGAGACTGAACACAGGAGACTGAACACAGGAGACTGAACACAGAGACTGAACACAGAGACTGAACACAGAAACTGAACACAGGAGACTGAACACAGGAGGCTGAACACAGGAGGCTGAACACAGAGACTGAACACAGGAGACTGAACACAGAGACTGAACACAGGAGGCTGAACACAGAGACTGAACACAGGAGACTGAACACAGGAGACTGAACACAGGAGGCTGAACACAGGAGACTGAACACAGAGACTGAACACAGGAGACTGAACACAGGAGACTGAACACAGGAGACTGAACACAGAGACTGAACACAGGAGACTGAACACAGGGGACTGAACACAGAGACTGAACACAGAGACTGAACACAGAGACTGAACACAGGAGGCTGAACACAGGGACTGAACACAGGAGACTGAACACAGGAGACTGAACACAGGAGACTGAACACAGGAGACTGAACACAGAGACTGAACACAGGAGACTGAACACAGGAGACTGAACACAGGAGGCTGAACACAGAAACTGAACACAGGAGGCTGAACACAGGAGGCTGAACACAGGAGACTGAACACAGGAGACTGAACACAGGAGACTGAACACAGAGACTGAACACAGGAGACTGATCACAGAGACTGAACACAGGAGACTGAACACAGGAGACTGAACACAGGAGACTGAACACAGGAGGCTGAACACAGGGACTGAACACAGAGACTGAACACAGGAGACTGAACACAGAGACTGAACACAGGAGACTGAACACAGGAGACTGAACACAGAGACTGAACACAGGGACTGAACACAGAGACTGAACACAGAGACTGAACACAGGAGACTGAACACAGAGACTGAACACAGGAGACTGAACACAGGAGACTGAACACAGGAGACTGAACACAGGAGGCTGAACACAGAAACTGAACACAGGAGGCTGAACACAGGAGACTGAACACAGGAGACTGAACACAGAGACTGAACACAGGAGACTGAACACAGGAGGCTGAACACAGAGACTGAACACAGGAGGCTGAACACAGGAGGCTGAACACAGAGACTGAACACAGGAGACTGAACACAGAGGCTGAACACAGGAGGCTGAACACAGGAGACTGAACACAGGAGACTGAACACAGGAGACTGAACACAGGAGACTGAACACAGGAGGCTGAACACAGAAACTGAACACAGGAGACTGAACACAGGAGGCTGAACACAGGAGGCTGAACACAGAGACTGAACACAGGAGACTGAACACAGGAGACTGAACACAGAGACTGAACACAGGAGGCTGAACACAGGAGGCTGAACACAGAGACTGAACACAGAGACTGAACACAGAGACTGAACACAGGAGACTGAACACAGGAGACTGAACACAGGAGATTGAACACAGGAGACTGAACACAGAGACTGAACACAGGAGGCTGAACACAGGAGGCTGAACACAGGAGGCTGAACACAGGAGACTGAACACAGAGACTGAACACAGGAGACTGAACACAGGAGGCTGAACACAGGAGGCTGAACACAGGAGGCTGAACACAGGAGACTGAACACAGAGACTGAACACAGAGACTGAACACAGGAGACTGAACACAGGAGACTGAACACAGAGACTGAACACAGGAGACTGAACACAGGAGACTGAACACAGGAGGCTGAACACAGGAGGCTGAACACAGGAGGCTGAACACAGGAGACTGAACACAGAGACTGAACACAGGAGGCTGAACACAGGAGGCTGAACACAGAGACTGAACACAGAGACTGAACACAGAGACTGAACACAGGAGACTGAACACAGGAGACTGAACACAGGAGATTGAACACAGGAGACTGAACACAGAGACTGAACACAGGAGGCTGAACACAGGAGGCTGAACACAGGAGGCTGAACACAGGAGACTGAACACAGAGACTGAACACAGGAGACTGAACACAGGAGGCTGAACACAGGAGGCTGAACACAGGAGGCTGAACACAGGAGACTGAACACAGAGACTGAACACAGAGACTGAACACAGGAGACTGAACACAGGAGACTGAACACAGAGACTGAACACAGGAGACTGAACACAGGAGACTGAACACAGGAGGCTGAACACAGGAGGCTGAACACAGGAGGCTGAACACAGGAGACTGAACACAGAGACTGAACACAGAGACTGAACACAGGAGACTGAACACAGGAGATTGAACACAGAAACTGAACACAGAAACTGAACACAGGACGCTGAACACAGGAGGCTGAACACAGGAGACTGAACACAGAGACTGAACACAGAGACTGAACACAGGAGATTGAACACAGGAGACTGAACACAGAAACTGAACACAGGAGGCTGAACACAGGAGGCTGAACACAGGAGGCTGAACACAGAGACTGAACACAGGAGACTGAACACAGGAGACTGAACACAGGAGACTGAACACAGGAGACTGAACACAGAGACTGAACACAGGAGACTGAACACAGAGACTGAACACAGAGACTGAACACAGGAGACTGAACACAGAGACTGAACACAGGAGACTGAACACAGAGGCTGAACACAGAGGCTGAACACAGGAGGCTGAACACAGGAGGCTGAACACAGAGACTGAACACAGAGACTGAACACAGAAACTGAACACAGGAGGCTGAACACAGGAGACTGAACACAGGAGACTGAACACAGGAGACTGAACACAGGAGGCTGAACACAGGAGGCTGAACACAGGAGGCTGAACACAGGAGACTGAACACAGAGACTGAACACAGAGACTGAACACAGGAGACTGAACACAGGAGATTGAACACAGGAGACTGAACACAGGAGATTGAACACAGAAACTGAACACAGGAGGCTGAACACAGGAGGCTGAACACAGAGACTGAACACAGGAGACTGAACACAGGAGGCTGAACACAGGAGACTGAACACAGAGACTGAACACAGAGACTGAACACAGAGGCTGAACACAGGAGACTGAACACAGGAGACTGAACACAGAGACTGAACACAGGAGACTGAACACAGGAGACTGAACACAGGAGACTGAACACAGGAGACTGAACACAGAGACTGAACACATACCCAGGGGGCAAAACACCTGTTTTTTAGGAAATCAGACATGGGCTGCTGTAAAAGGTTGTCATATAAAAATGAAATCTATGATGTCTGAGGATCACAACCTGGGTGGCCAACCCGGTCAACAAGCTGCTGGAAACTTGTAATTAGGTGTCAAAACAATGTTACCTCAAATTCGGCTTTAACTCCCAGAATCACCCAAACATGCTAAAACGGTTTAATTATATTCATGAATCGTGAGCCATATCTTCCTGATACTTTATGCTAGAAACAAACTGAGCACACCTTTAGAAAGAGTGGAAGATAAGCTTTCATCTGATGCCTTGATTGTACATGTAATTAGAATGTAAGAGTTAACAATGCCTCTTAGTTCATAGGTAGGCAAAAAAAAGAGAAAAAAATATTGAACATTCCATTTGTAATCGGTAGCATTCTTTTCCCTTTGTTGTTGTTACAATAAACAAATTACCATGTAAAGTTAACTTTTACTGGATGAAATCATATTTTGATTTTTTTTTACTAACCAGACAGTCCTCATGGCCCATAACACATTTAGAGGGAATTCAATGTCAAGCCTATAATAGCCTGTCAATTCAAACAAGATCCAAGAAAGAAGTTTACTATTAACTGGTGTTAATTGTATACTGCTCTGTTTCTGTATGTACAGTATATCGTTTGCATATTTATGCAATATCAATTATTTGTATTGCAATGTCTATTTCTAATATTCTTTCACAAGTGGGATAGCTTTATTTATTCTATTGAAATAAAAAAAAAGGGATTTGAGGATTTTGGGTTAGGCTGGTTACTGTTCAATCCAGGTGTTTGGAGTGTGAGACAAAGGTACTGACAACTAAATGCTGAAAGACTAAAACACACAGGAGTCATGTGTGGAGTAGGTTTAAAAGTATTTACTGATTAAAACTGTTACATTAAGTAGCAATTTGTACCAAAAAAAAAAAAAAAAAAAAAAAACGAAACAGACAAACAGATTACAATTCAGGGTGATAACTAATTTCTGTAATAATGTTTATACAATTTGTTTAGCTGTTTCGGAATCACCGCTGCTGTCGCTGCTCTAGTGTTTCAGCATGCTGTATCACACTACACCCCTGGCAGCGGCATCCTATGTAGCAGGAGCAGTTCTTCTGACAACCTTTAACCAGAGATGGGCACAAATACATCAAAAAGTATTTAATTAAAATAAAAGTAATTTGTAATTTGAAAATACAAAAATATATTTTTTACAGTCTTCTGTAGTGTAAGTGTGGCGTTAGGTACATGTAAGAGTCTAGAATATTGCAATATTATTGTTTAGTGCAGAAGATGCGCTTTTAACGTACATGTTGCCACATACTGTCATAATAAAAGATAATTACGCATATAACACTATATTTGTATTATTTACACAAAAACTAGTTAACGCTGCTGTGAGCGTGTTTCTAATAGCGCGGCTGTGACAAAGTTGACAACTTTCTTTCTTCCGACTGCCATTATCTATTTTTTTACTCTTTTTGAAAGTTGTGAAAACACTGTTGTGGCGTTTTTCTTTTGCTATTTGAGCAAATTGGAACACAAAAATATATATTTAATGTAGTCTTTCATTCACTGCTATAGAAGTTAACCCAACTATGATGCCTTACACTTCTGAGAAACCCAGAAATGTGAACAGGGTCAATAGGATGTGTCACATCACGTGATTTACTTGCCAAAAACTGTGATAGGCAATTTGGTAGTCCTATTTGTATTTTATGTCTATGGTCCTAGGGATAGTTCACCCAAAAAGGAAAATTAGCCCATGATTTACTTACCTGACGTCATCCTAGGTGTATATTACTTTCTTCTTTCAGAAGAATACAATCAGAGTTATATTAAAAAGTGTCCTGGCTCTTCCAAGCTTTATAATGACAGTCAATGGGTATATTTTTCATCAAAGTGCATCTGTCCATCATAAAAGTGCATCTGTCCATCATAAAAGCGTATCTATCCATCATAAAAGTGCATCTGTCCATCATAAAAGTGCATCTATCCATCATAAAAGTGCATCTATCCATCATAAAAGTGCATGTGTCAATCATAAAAGTGCATCTATCCATCATAAAAGTGCATCTATCCATCATAAAAGTGTCTATCCATCATAAAAGTGCATCTGTCCATCATAAAAGTGCATCTATCCATCATAAAAGTGCATCTATCCATCATAAAAGTGCATGTGTCAATCATAAAAGTGCATCTATCCATCATAAAAGTGCATCTATCCATCATAAAAGTGCATCTGTCCATCATAAAAGTGCATCTATCCATCATAAAAGTGCATCTGTCCATCATAAAAGTGCATCTATCCATCATAAAAGTGCATCTGTCCATCATAAAGGTGCATCTATCCATCATAAAAGTGCATCTATCCATCATAAAAGTGCATGTGTCAATCATAAAAGTGCGTCTATCCATCATAAAAGTGCATCTATCCATCATAAAAGTGCATCTGTCCATCATAAAAGTGCATCTATCCATCATAAAAGTGCATCTATCCATCATAAAAGTGCATGTGTCCATCATAAAAGTGCATCTGTCCATCATAAAAGTGCATCTATCCATCATAAAAGTGCATCTGTCCATCATAAAAGTGCATCTATCCATCATAAAAGTGCATCTATCCATCATAAAAGTGCATGTGTCCATCATAAAAGTGCGTCTATCCATCATAAAAGTGCATCTATCCATCATAAAAGTGTCTATCCATCATAAAAGTGTCTATCCATCATAAAAGTGCATCTGTCCATCATAAAAGTGCATGTGTCAATCATAAAAGTGCATCTATCCATCATAAAAGTGCATCTATCCATCATAAAAGTGTCTATCCATCATAAAAGTGCATCTGTCCATCATAAAAGTGCATCTATCCATCATAAAAGTGCATCTATCCATCATAAAAGTGCATGTGTCAATCATAAAAGTGCATCTATCCATCATAAAAGTGCATCTATCCATCATAAAAGTGCATCTGTCCATCATAAAAGTGCATCTATCCATCATAAAAGTGCATCTGTCCATCATAAAAGTGCATCTATCCATCATAAAAGTGCATCTGTCCATCATAAAGGTGCATCTATCCATCATAAAAGTGCATCTATCCATCATAAAAGTGCATGTGTCAATCATAAAAGTGCGTCTATCCATCATAAAAGTGCATCTATCCATCATAAAAGTGCATCTGTCCATCATAAAAGTGCATCTATCCATCATAAAAGTGCATCTATCCATCATAAAAGTGCATGTGTCCATCATAAAAGTGCGTCTATCCATCATAAAAGTGCATCTATCCATCATAAAAGTGTCTATCCATCATAAAAGTGCATCTGTCCATCATAAAAGTGCATCTATCCATCATAAAAGTGCATCTGTCCATCATAAAAGTGCATCTATCCATCATAAAAGTGCATCTGTCCATCATAAAAGTGCATCTATCCATCATAAAAGTGCATCTGTCCATCATAAAGGTGCATCTATCCATCATAAAAGTGCATCTATCCATCATAAAAGTGCATGTGTCAATCATAAAAGTGCGTCTATCCATCATAAAAGTGCATCTATCCATCATAAAAGTGCATCTGTCCATCATAAAAGTGCATCTATCCATCATAAAAGTGCATCTATCCATCATAAAAGTGCATGTGTCCATCATAAAAGTGCGTCTATCCATCATAAAAGTGCATCTATCCATCATAAAAGTGCATCTGTCCATCATAAAAGTGCATCTATCCATCATAAAAGTGCATGTGTCCATCATAAAAGTACGTCTATCCATCATTAAAGTGCATCTATCCATCATAAAAGTGCATCTGTCCATCATAAAAGTGCATCTATCCATCATAAAAGAGCATCTGTCCATCATAAAAGTGCATCTATCCATCATAAAAGTGCATGTGTCCATCATAAAAGTGCGTCTATCCATCATTAAAGTGCATCTATCCATCATAAAAGTGCATCTGTCCATCATAAAAGTGCATCTATCCATCATAAAAGAGCATCTGTCCATCATAAAAGTGCATCTATCCATCATAAAAGTGCATGTCTCCATCATAAAAGTGCATCTATCCATCATAAAAGTGCATGTCTCCATCATAAAAGTGCATGTCTCCATCATAAAAGTGCATGTGTCCATCATAAAAGTGCGTCTATCCATCATAAAAGTGCATCTATCCATCATAAAAGTGCATCTGTCCATCATAAAAGTCCATCTATCCATCATAAAAGTGCATGTCTCCATCATAAAAGTGCATGTCTCCATCATAAAAGTGCATGTGTCCATCATAAAAGTGCGTCTATCCATCATAAAAGTGCATGTCTCCATCATAAAAGTGCATGTCTCCATCATAAAAGTGTCTATCTATCATAAAAGTGTCTATCCATCATAGATGTACTTTTATGATGGACAGATGCACTTTTATGATGGATAGATGCACTTTTATGATGGACAGATGCACTTTTATGATGGATAGATGCACTTTTATGATGGACAGATGCACTTTTATGATGGATAGATGCACTTTTATGATGGATAGATGTACTTTTATGATGAATAGATGCACTTTTATGATGGATAGATGTACTTTTATGATGGATAGATGCACTTTTATGATGGATAGATGTACTTTTATGATGGATAGATGCACTTTTATGATGGATAGACGCACTTTTATGATTGGCACATGCACTTTTATGATGGATAGATGCACTTTTATGATGGATAGATGCACTTTTGTGATGGATAGATGCACTTTTATGATGGATAGATGCACTTTTGTGATGGATAGATGTACTTTTATGATGGATAGATGCACTTTTATGATGGATAGATGCACTTTTGTGATGGATAGATGCACTTTTATGATGGATAGATGCACTTTTGTGATGGATAGATGTACTTTTATGATGATAGATGCACTTTTATGATGGATAGATATGCTTTTATGATGGACAGATGCACTTTTATGATGGACAGATGCACTTTTATGATGGATACATGCACTTTTATGATGGATAGATGCACTTTTATGATGGATAGATGCACTTTTATGATTGACACATGCACTTTTATGATGGATAGATATGCTTTTATGATGGACAGATGCACTTTTATGATGGATAGATGCACTTTTATGATGGATAGATGTACTTTTATGATGGATAGATACGCTTTTATGATGGACAGATGCACATATGATGGACAGATGCACTTTGATGAAAAATATACCCATTGACTGTCATTATAAAGCTTGGAAGAGCCAGGACACTTTTTAATATAACTCTGATTGTATTCTTCTGAAAGAAGAAAGTAATATACACCTAGGATGACGTCAGGGTAAGTAAATCATGGGCTAATTTTCCTTTTTGGGTGAACTATCCCTAGGACCATAGACATAAAATACAAATAGGACTACCAAATTGCCTATCACAGTTTTTGGCAAGTAAATCACGTGATGTGCACGCAGCACGCAGCATGTCAGCCAGACGCTGCTCAAACCTCTTGAATATTAACCTGAAAGATTCTTAAATAATTGAATCAAAGCTATACAAACTAAACGAAAAGAAAATGCCGCCAAAAATGAAAGTCGAAGAAATGGAGGAAATTAAGAAATCATTGAGCTTTATGTCTGAGGAATTGAGCAAAGTCTCAAAACAACAAACAAAACTCATGGAGCTAATGGACGAAGTGAAACTCCTTAAAACAATAATTAAAGAAAAGGACGAACGGATCATGAACCTGGAAAGGAAAGTTGATGACTTGGAACAATACACCCGCATGGATGATATAATAATAACTGGATTGGAGACGCGCCATCAAACGTATGCCAGAGCGGCGTCGAGCATTGACAAAGGTGAGGATGCACCGGCTCACGAACTACAAACACTAGAACAACAAGTAATACAGTTTTTCAACAATCTCAACATGCCGATTAAAAGCAATGACATCGCTGCTTGTCATACTTTTCCGAAAAGGGAAAATGGGAAGGCGAATATCATAGTTCGCTTCATTAATCGTAAAAGCAAAGTGGGATTGCTCAAGGAAGCTAAAAAATTGTCTGGAACCGGAGTGTACATAAATGAACATTTGACTAAAAAGAATGCTGATATAGCACGACAAGCGCGTATTCTCCGACGACAAAACAAAATACATGCAACCTGGACTAGAAATTGTAAAGTTATGATTCGCCAAATTGGCCCTTCAGAATCCGCAAAAGTCATATGGATAAAAGAACTGCAGGACTTGGATCCATACAGGAATTAAAATCCAAAATGGTGCATCACATGAAATTGTTCGGTGATCAATCGATGAGCGTGATAACAAAGACTACTAAACATGACTGAACTGTTAAAAAACTCCATTCGTACTACAGAGGAAAGAGACGACGCGGAACACGATCAATTCGAATCATCCGACAGCGCTGCAATGAATGATATATGCAGCATGAACATGAATTGCTTTGAGTTTACTGATCACAAAAATTATGATATGGAGAATGAAATAGATCCAGAGAACCACTTCTATACAAACAATTGCCACTGCGAGTATTATACGAACGAACAATTCAAATCCAGTGTAAGAATGAACAATGCTTTATCAATAATACACTTCAACAGTCGAAGCCTGTATACTAACTTTGAAGAAATTAAGGACTACTTAAGACAATTTCCTAATTTTCACATCATTGCCTTATCAGAGACTTGGCTAAATGTGAAAAGAGAATGTGACACAAAACTCGATGGGTATGAATTATTTAATGTGAATAGAACTAATAAAAAAGGAGGTGGTGTAGCTTTATATGTATGTAGTGGGTTTAACTGTAAATTAGTAAAAAATATGACAATCAAAATAGATAATATGATGGAATGTGTTACAGTTGAAATAATGGTTAAAAAATCGCAAACAATCCTGGTAAGCTGTATATATAGGACTCCAGGGTCATGTATAGTATAGATGTGACACATCCTATTGACCCTGTTCACATTTCTGGGTTTCTCAGAAGTGTAAGGCATCATAGTTGGGTTAACTTCTATAGCAGTGAATGAAAGACTACATTAAATATATATTTTTGTGTTCCAATTTGCTCAAATAGCAAAAGAAAAACGCCACAACAGTGTTTTCACAACTTTCAAAAAGAGTAAAAAAATAGATAATGGCAGTCGGAAGAAAGAAAGTTGTCAACTTTGTCACAGCCGCGCTATTAGAAACACGCTCACAGCAGCGTTAACTAGTTTTTGTCTAAATAATACAAATATAGTGTTATATGCGTAATTATCTTTTATTATGACAGTATGTGGCAACATGTACGTTAAAAGCGCATCTTCTGCACTAAACAATAATATTGCAATATTCTAGACTCTTACATGTACCTAACGCCACACTTACACTACAGAAGACTGTAAAAAATATATTTTTGTATTTTCAAATTACAAATTACTTGTATTTTAATTAAATACTTTTTGATGTATTTGTGCCCATCTCTGGTTAAAGGTTGTCAGAAGAACTGCTCCTGCTACATAGGATGCCGCTGCCAGGGGTGTAGTGTGATACAGCATGCTGAAACACTAGAGCAGCGACAGCAGCGGTGATTCCGAAACAGCTAAACAAATTGTATAAACATTATTACAGAAATTAGTTATCACCCTGAATTGTAATCTGTTTGTCTGTTTCGTTTTTTTTTTTTTTTTTTTTTTTTTTTTTGGTACAAATTGCTACTTAATGTAACAGTTTTAATCAGTAAATACTTTTAAACCTACTCCACACATGACTCCTGTGTGTTTTAGTCTTTCAGCATTTAGTTGTCAGTACCTTTGTCTCACACTCCAAACACCTGGATTGAACACTAACCAGCCTAACCCAAAATCCTCAAATCCCTTTTTTTTATTTCAATAGAATAAATAAAGCTATCCCACTTGTGAAAGAATATTAGAAATAGACATTGCAATACAAATAATTGATATTGCATAAATATGCAAACGATATACTGTACATACAGAGCAGTATACAATTAACACCAGTTAATAGTAAACTTCTTTCTTGGATCTTGTTTGAATTGACAGGCTATAGGCTTGACATTGAATTCCCTCTAAATGTGTTATGGGCCATGAGGACTGTCTGGTTAGTAAAAAAAAAATCAAAATATGATTTCATCCAGTAAAAGTTAACTTCACAAGGTAATTAGTTTATTGTAACAACAACAAAGGGAAAAGAATGCTACCGATTACAAATGGAATGTTCAATATTTTTTTCTTTTTTTTTGCCTACCTATGAATTAAGAGGCATTGTTAACTCTTACATTCTAATTACATGTACAATCAAGGCATCATATGAAAGCTTATCTTCCACTCTTTCTAAAGGTGTGCTCAGTTTGTTTCTAGCATAAAGTATCAGGGAGATAAGGCTCAGGATTCATGAATATAATTAAACCGTTTTTAGCATGTTTGGGTGATTCTGGGAGTTAAAGCCGAATTTGAGGTAACATTGTTTTGACCCTAATTACAAGTTTCCAGCAGCTTGTTGACCGGGTTGGCCACCCAGGTTGTGATCCTCAGACATCATAGATTTCATTTTTATATGACAACCTTTTACAGCAGCCCATGTCTGCTAAACCCCCTTTGCCCCCTGGGTAACAGGAGACTGAACACAGAGACTGAACACAGAGACTGAACACAGGAGACTGAACACAGAGACTGAACACAGGAGACTGAACACAGAGACTGAACACAGAGACTGAACACAGGAGACTGAACACAGGAGACTGAACACAGGAGACTGAACACAGAGACTGAACACAGGAGACTGAACACAGAGACTGAACACAGGAGACTGAACACAGGAGACTGAACACAGGAGGCTGAACACAGGAGACTGAACACAGAGACTGAACACAGGAGACTGAACACAGAGACTGAACACAGGAGACTGAACACAGAGACTGAACACAGGAGACTGAACACAGGAGACTGAACACAGAGACTGAACACAGGAGACTGAACACAGAGACTGAACACAGGAGACTGAACACAGAGACTGAACACAGGAGACTGAACACAGAGACTGAACACAGGAGACTGAACACAGGAGACTGAACACAGGAGACTGAACACAGGAGACTGAACACAGAGACTGAACACAGAGACTGAACACAGGAGACTGAACACAGAGACTGAACACAGGAGACTGAACACAGAGACTGAACACAGGAGACTGAACACAGAGACTGAACACAGGAGACTGAACACAGAGACTGAACACAGAGACTGAACACAGAGACTGAACACAGGAGACTGAACACAGGAGACTGAACACAGGAGACTGAACACAGGAGACTGAACACAGGAGACTGAACACAGAGACTGAACACAGGAGGCTGAACACAGGAGACTGAACACAGAGACTGAACACAGGAGACTGAACACAGAGACTGAACACAGAGACTGAACACAGAGACTGAACACAGGAGACTGAACACAGAGACTGAACACAGGAGACTGAACACAGAGACTGAACACAGGAGACTGAACACAGGAGACTGAACACAGGAGACTGAACACAGAGACTGAACACAGAGACTGAACACAGGAGACTGAACACAGGAGACTGAACACAGAGACTGAACACAGGAGACTGAACACAGAGACTGAACACAGGAGACTGAACACAGAGACTGAACACAGGAGACTGAACACAGAGACTGAACACAGGAGACTGAACACAGAGACTGAACACAGAGACTGAACACAGAGACTGAACACAGGAGACTGAACACAGAGACTGAACACAGGAGACTGAACACAGGAGACTGAACACAGGAGACTGAACACAGGAGACTGAACACAGGAGACTGAACACAGAGACTGAACACAGGAGACTGAACACAGGAGACTGAACACAGGAGGCTGAACACAGGAGACTGAACACAGAGACTGAACACAGGAGACTGAACACAGAGACTGAACACAGGAGACTGAACACAGGAGACTGAACACAGAGACTGAACACAGGAGACTGAACACAGGAGACTGAACACAGAGACTGAACACAGGAGACTGAACACAGAGACTGAACACAGAGACTGAACACAGAGACTGAACACAGAGACTGAACACAGGAGACTGAACACAGAGACTGAACACAGGAGACTGAACACAGGAGACTGAACACAGAGACTGAACACAGAGACTGAACACAGGAGACTGAACACAGAGACTGAACACAGGAGACTGAACACAGGAGACTGAACACAGAGACTGAACACAGGAGACTGAACACAGAGACTGAACACAGGAGACTGAACACAGGAGACTGAACACAGAGACTGAACACAGGAGACTGAACACAGGAGACTGAACACAGAGACTGAACACAGGAGACTGAACACAGAGACTGAACACAGAGACTGAACACAGAGACTGAACACAGAGACTGAACACAGGAGACTGAACACAGAGACTGAACACAGGAGACTGAACACAGGAGACTGAACACAGAGACTGAACACAGAGACTGAACACAGAGACTGAACACAGGAGACTGAACACAGAGACTGAACACAGGAGACTGAACACAGGAGACTGAACACAGAGACTGAACACAGGAGACTGAACACAGAGACTGAACACAGGAGACTGAACACAGGAGACTGAACACAGAGACTGAACACAGAGACTGAACACAGAGACTGAACACAGAGACTGAACACAGAGACTGAACACAGGAGACTGAACACAGACTGAACACAGGAGACTGAACACAGAGACTGAACACAGAGACTGAACACAGAGACTGAACACAGAGACTGAACACAGAGACTGAACACAGGAGACTGAACACAGAGACTGAACACAGAGACTGAACACAGAGACTGAACACAGAGACTGAACACAGGAGACTGAACACAGGAGACTGAACACAGAGACTGAACACAGGAGACTGAACACAGAGACTGAACACAGGAGACTGAACACAGGAGACTGAACACAGAGACTGAACACAGAGACTGAACACAGGAGACTGAACACAGGAGACTGAACACAGAGACTGAACACAGAGACTGAACACAGAGACTGAACACAGAGACTGAACACAGAGACTGAACACAGGAGACTGAACACAGACTGAACACAGGAGACTGAACACAGAGACTGAACACAGAGACTGAACACAGAGACTGAACACAGAGACTGAACACAGGAGACTGAACACAGAGACTGAACACAGAGACTGAACACAGGAGACTGAACACAGAGACTGAACACAGGAGACTGAACACAGGAGACTGAACACAGGAGACTGAACACAGGAGACTGAACACAGAGACTGAACACAGAGACTGAACACAGAGACTGAACACAGGAGACTGAACACAGAGACTGAACACAGGAGACTGAACACAGGAGACTGAACACAGGAGACTGAACACAGAGACTGAACACAGAGACTGAACACAGGAGACTGAACACAGGAGACTGAACACAGGAGACTGAACACAGGAGACTGAACACAGAGACTGAACACAGAGACTGAACACAGAGACTGAACACAGGAGACTGAACACAGAGACTGAACACAGGAGACTGAACACAGGAGACTGAACACAGGAGACTGAACACAGAGACTGAACACAGAGACTGAACACAGGAGACTGAACACAGAGACTGAACACAGAGACTGAACACAGAGACTGAACACAGAGACTGAACACAGGAGACTGAACACAGAGACTGAACACAGGAGACTGAACACAGAGACTGAACACAGGAGACTGAACACAGGAGACTGAACACAGAGACTGAACACAGGAGACTGAACACAGGAGACTGAACACAGAGACTGAACACAGGAGACTGAACACAGAGACTGAACACAGAGACTGAACACAGAGACTGAACACAGAGACTGAACACAGGAGACTGAACACAGAGACTGAACACAGGAGACTGAACACAGAGACTGAACACAGGAGACTGAACACAGGAGACTGAACACAGAGACTGAACACAGGAGGCTGAACACAGGAGACTGAACACAGGAGACTGAACACAGGAGGCTGAACACAGGAGACTGAACACAGGAGGCTGAACACAGGAGGCTGAACACAGGAGACTCGGAGTGCTCCGGCCGCTCATGTTCATGACAGCAGTGTCGCGTCTGTGCTAGCCATGTCATACATCACGTGAAATAAGCTGATTCAAAACATCTCAGGGTTTTCATGGCCAGGAAAAACCTGGAAAAAGTCATGACATCATTAAAAATGTCAGTTTCCCGGCATGGAAAAGTATTGGAGGAATAAATAAACCCAGAAGGTTTTGGAAAGTCATGTGTGTCGCAGACCTCTGTAAGAGAACACACTCCAGTACTGCAGTCGTGTTATTAGCCGTTAGCGTCGCTGAGATATGCTGATAAACTGAAGATGTGTTTTTATTAATATCCACATGTATTGATGAGGTCATGTGTTTCTCCCTCAGGATCATGGGTCAACATCTGGGAAAGCGTGAAGCGCTCTCGGTGTCTAAGGTACGTCTGTGCTCATCTCTGAGTCATGAGTTAAGCACTAGTGTGTGTGTGTGTGTGTGTGTGTGATGTACAGCTGTGTTCAGTCGTAGAGTGTCTCAGATTAGATCAGGTGTCGAGTATATTACAGGGATGACCCGCTGTAAGAGTAAACACACACACACACACACACACAAACACACACACACACACACACACACACACACACACACACTCACACACACTAACCCGACCCCTAAACCTACCCATCACACACACACACACACACACATTAAACATGCTTGTGTATTTGAGCTGTTCACTGAGATAATTTCACACACAGGTCCACTATTAGTGCAGTGATCCATCCTCACCCTCCAGACATTCAGTCTTTTAAAAAAATGTTATTTATATAAGTGCCAACTCTGTGAAGAGATGCAGGTGTCTGATCAGCAGAGGCGGTGTGTGTGTGTGTGTGTGTGTGTGTGTGTGCTGTTCCTCTCCTCACCAGCAGGTGGAGCTGCTGATAATAACGCACATCACTCTCACACTGCAGCACTCATGCCTTACACACACTTCACCTTATATTGCATGAGTTACACACACACACACACACACACATCACTCTCACACGCACATCACTCTCACACTGCAGCACTCATGCCTTACACACACTTCACCTTATATTGCATGAGTTACACACACACACACACACACACATCACTCTCACACGCACATCACTCTCACACTGCAGCACTCATGCCTTACACACACTTCACCTTATATTGCATGAGTTACACACACACACACACACACACACACACATCACTCTCACACTGCAGCACTCATGCCTTACACACACTTCACCTTATATTGCATGAGTTACACACACACACACACACATCACTCTCACACTGCAGCACTCATGCCTTACACACACTTCACCTTATATTGCATGAGTTACACACACACACACACACACACACACACACACACACACACACACACACACACACACACACACACACACATCACTCTCACACTGCAGCACTCATGCCTTACACACACTTCACCTTATATTGCATGAGTTACACACACACACACACACACACACACATCACTCTCATACTGCAGCACTCATGCCTTACACACACTTCACCTTATATTGCATGAGTTACACACACACACACACACATCACTCTCACACTGCAGCACTCATGCCTTACACACACTTCACCTTATATTGCATGAGTTACACACACACACACACACACACACATCACTCTCACACGCACATCACTCTCACACTGCAGCACTCATGCCTTACACACACTTCACCTTATATTGCATGAGTTACACACACACACACACACACACACACACACACACATCACTCTCACACGCACATCACTCTCACACTGCAGCACTCATGCCTTACACACACTTCACCTTATATTGCATGAGTTACACACACACACACACACACATCACTCTCACACTGCAGCACTCATGCCTTACACCAGGGTTCACCAATCTCGGTCCTGGAGGGCCGCTGTCCTGCAGAGTTTAGCTCCAACCCCAATTAAACACACCTGAACCAGCTAATCAAGGTCTCACTAGGCATAATAGAAACTTTCAAACAGGTGTTGGAGCTAAACTCTGCAGGACAGCGGCCCTCCAGGACCGAGATTGGTGAACCCTGCCTTACACACACTTCACCTTATATTGCATGAGTTACACACACACACACACACACACACACACATCACTCTCACACTGCAGCACTCATGCCTTACACACACTTCACCTTATATTGCATGAGTTACACACACACACACACAGTTGATCAGTATTTGGCTGTAAATGTAAAGTGTTGTATTTGTGTGTTTGAAGGGATCGTCAACCGTAACTGATCTGAAGTCAGCGGAGTCGCCGGAGGCACCGGACGAGGTGTTTGGTAAGAACACATGCACACACACACACACACACACACACACACACACACACACACACACACTAGCCTTACAGCGTTTGTCGTGAGATGGTTTACTGTTTCTGAAAGAGTCTCTTCTGCTTTATTTGATAAAAAAAAACAGTAATATTGTGAAATATTATTCCAGTGTAAATCACTGTTTTCTATGTGAATATCTAGTAAAGTGTAATTTATTCCTGTGATCAAAGCTGATGTTCAGCATCATTACTCCAGTCTTCAGTGTCACATGATCCTTCACAAATCACTCTAATATGATGATTTGATGATCAAGAAACAGCTTCATATTTTATTTTCAGGATTCTTTAACGAACAGAAAGTTCAGAAGAACAACATTTACTTGAAACTGAATTCTTTATTCTCACTTTTGATCAGTTTAATGCATCCTTAATACAAATATTAATTTATTTAAAGAGTGATTTCTGAAGGATCATGTGACACTGAAGACTGGAGTAATGATGCTGAACATCAGCTTTGATCACAGGAATAAATTACACTTTACTAGATATTCACATAGAAAACAGCTGTTTTACATTATAATAATATTTCACTGTTTCACTGTATTTATGATCAGATAAACATTATTTGTTTGAGACGTTTGAACAGTTTAAATCTCTGAACATGTAAAGCTTGTTAATGTTTACTGGGAATCATCACACGTGTCATAAGAGATCATGTGGTGAAGGTTTATAACAACTGTAAGTGTGTGTGTGTTTGAGTGAGTGTGTGCGCACGTGTGTGTGTGTGTATGAATGAGTGTGTGTGTGTGTGAGTCAGCAGTGTATGGAGAGAACTCCAGCTGGCACCGGCTCCTGCCTCCTTATTCAACAGCTGATATTGTTAAGAATCTCCTCTGTCACAGCCACTGTTCACTGAGTGTGTGTGTGTGTGTGTGTGTGTGTGTGTGTGTGTGTGTGTGTGTGTGTGTGTGTGTGTGTGAGTGTGTGTGTGAGCTGATATTGTTGAGAATCTCCTCAGTCACAGCCACTGTTCACTGAGTGTGTGTGTGTGTGTGTGTGTGTGTGTGTGTGTGTGTGTGTGTGAGTGTGTGTGTGTGTGTGTGTGTGTGTGAGCTGATATTGTTGAGAATCTCCTCAGTCACAGCCACTGTTCACTGTGTGTGTGTGTGTGTGTGTGTGTGTGTGTGTGTGTGTGTGTGTGTGTGTGTGAGTGTGTGTGTGTGTGTGAGTGTGTGTGTGTGTGTGTGAGCTGATATTGTTGAGAATCTCCTCAGTCACTGCTTCACTGTTCACTGTCAGACGTCATCGCTCTCGCTCTGGACAGGGTTATCATCAAACTACCACAGCATCTCTGTTCAGTGGGACACAATATAAATACTGAAACACTGACTAAATCAATAAACGGAAATAAGTTTAAAATGAAGCACTAAAATTGTTAATAGGAAATAAAATAAAAAAATCTGGAAAAACAACATTAAACCAAAATACAATGAAAAACTAATGAAATGACAAAAGAATTAAACTATAAAATGAATTAAACTAAAAATTAGACAAAAATTAGCATGAAAACTATAAATACAGAGGCTAAATTAGATTATTAATAAAAGTACAATAACACTGCTATAACTATTTTAAACAGCATTTGTCTTATTTGATAATTAAACATGCAGTGTTTCTGAGATCACAGTTTTAGGGCTGTCAGGATGACAGAGGAACGCAAGCAAACGCGGTTTCCGTTTTCATAATGCTATGCCTTTCTTGATTAGTCTAGTGTAAAACAAGTTAATAATCATAACAAGAGTGAAGAATGTATTTTTTTCCACCAACTTTTTTAGTCAAGTCTCTGTGTGATTTTACACTAAACAAGATTTACAGACCGTAAACGTAGATTTACACTAAACAAGCCTAGAGAGAGAGAGAGCTTGACTGAGTGTGTGTGATTACCTGCGTCTGTCCTATATATATATAAGTCATATATTTGTGAAAAACAAAAGTCCGAAGAGGAAAGCGATATCTTTGTTGTAGCATTCTGTCAACATTTAAAGGGATAGTTCACCCAAAAATGAAAATTAGCCCATGATTTACTCTCCCTCAAGCCATCCTAGGTGTGTATGACATTCTTCTTTCAGACGAATACAATCTGAGTTATATTAAAAAATGTCCTGGCTCTTCCAAGCGTTATAATGGCTGTTTCTGTTTTGAAGTCCATAAAAGTTCATCTATCCATCATAAAAGTTCATCTATCCATCATAAAAGTGCATCTATCCATCATCAAAGTGCGACACCGACACAGACACACACACACACACACACACACACACACACAGATGAGGTGGGAATCAATCCATAAATATATATCAGAAACATACAGTTCTCCCGCTTTATGAAACCCTCGGCAATGAGTTCTCACTAATGTTTAATGAGTGCGAGTGTAGATATATATATATTTGTTCTCCTGTAATTCACACTCCAGAATCACAGAGTGTGTGTCATTCTGAGCACATCTCATCTGAGTTTCCATCCAAACACTAAAAATACAGGACCGCAAAGTGTTCTTACTGTTTCTGTAGCCATGGATCCTCTATCATAGGAATGTAATCTCAAAAAGTGTGAAAGTTTGACTGCAGTGTCTCTAGTCAAGGTTTCTGCTTACATTTTTAGGCCAAGATTTGGCGGTTTATTAAACGTTTGGCCTTCTTTAATCCCTCCCTGCGTGTCCCAGCTGTGGTTTAGCTGCAGTAGTTGGAGTCGGGGATTGTGCTGGAGAACGCTGGAACAGACGAGGGCCTGTCTCTGCCCCGTGGGCTTCTCCAGGCCTCATGAATGTGCTCATACAGGGACTGAAGCAGGGGTGGGAGTTCTGGACCCGAACCGCATGCCTGAAGCTCCTCTCAGAGACATGCTTCCCGTGCCTCGGCCCACTGCTTCAGTGTGTGTGGGACATAACCTCACTCAAACTCATGCAGACCACAACAACATGACCACAAACTAGGGCTGTCACAATATATTTCAATACGAAAATGCAATAATATGTATCGTGGATAATTCACCCAAAATAAAAATTACTGTATGAGAAAAAGATTTCAGAGTTTTAGTGTTAGTACTGCATTAAACTACTATATATGATGTTGAATATAATGTATAATAATGCAATGGGGGGATATTAGTGGGTCCTGATAATGCCAAATGTCTGATGTTACCAGTAAAAGTGGCCAACATTATTATAAATATATCTATTCAGTGACAGAGTCTAAAATAATTCTGTGTTTTCATCTTCAGAATCATGAATATTGTTATTCTGGTGTCTCTATTGTCCTGCATTGGGTTTCAGCACCAAGTCCAAGAATATTCATTTACACACACAGTGTAATATCAAATGTAGCATTTTAATCAACAGTAAAAAAAAAAATTGTTAACCTTTTATCATATGTTTTGGAGTATCGCAAAGATATCGTATCTTGAGTTCGGTATTGTGATATGTGTCGAATCGTGACATGAGGATATCGTTGCACCCCGACCATGAACCTTTATAGAGTTTACAATACAGCCTAGATATGATGTGTATGACTCTATGATATATATGAGAAGAGACATTAAGATTTTGGAGGAAAACATTCCATGATTTCTCTTTATCTAATGCTAGTTTCCGTTTCCTGTTAAAACGGTGTCATGTTAGCGGCCCCTAAGTTAATAACTAATGATCGTTGCGGCGGAAGTGAATCAATCAAATTAACTTTAGCTGGAAAATAACTTTATAGAACTGCTATAAAGCCAAAACAATCTCTGTTACTTTAAGTCAAGTCAAGTCAAGTCAAGTCAAGTCAAGTTTATTTATATAGCGCTTTTCACAATACAGATTGTATCAAAGCAGCTTCACAGTATTAAATAAAAATAATACATCAATGTTTGTTTCTAGTGGAAAACGTCCACGTTTGGTAATGCTGATCAATAGTATCGTTGATTGATTAATTAAATTAAATATCCCCAAATATCCCCAACTGAGCAAGCCAAAGGCAACAGTGGCAAGGAACCGAAAAACTCCATCAGGAGACCTAATGGAGAAAAAAAAAACCTTGGGAGAACCCAGGCTCAGTCGGGGGCCAGTTCTCCTCTGGCGTCTATGAACTAGAGACCGGATTTAACTGTAAGATTAAAATTATTATATGAATGCCTGGCTGAAGAGATGCGTCTTTAATCTAGTTTTAAACTGGGAGAGCGAGTCTGAGCAACGAACAGTATCAGGAAGACTATTCCAGAGTTTAGGAGCTAAATGTGAAAATGCTCTCCCTCCTTTGGTGGATCTGGATATCCTAGGTATGACCAAAAGCCTCGAATTTAGTGACCTTAAAGAGCGCGATGGATTATAGGGCGATAGAAGGTCTGTTAAATAGACTGGAGCTAAGCCGTTTAGGGCTTTATAAGTCAGTAGCAATACCTTGTAATTAATACGGAACTTTATAGGTAGCCAATGTAGTGATGATAAAATTAGTGTTATATGATCATATTTTCTTGATCTAGTAAGAACTCTAGCGGCGGCATTTTGGACTAACTGTAGCTTGTTTATTGAGGTTGCAGGACAACCGGCTAATAAAGCATTACAGTAATCTAGTCTCGAGGTCATGAATGCATGAACTAACTTTTCTGCATCAGAAACTGATAGCATGTTACGTAGCTTAGCAATGTTTCTAAGGTGGAAAAAGGCTGTTCTTGTAACATATGAAATATGATTTTCAAAAGACAGGTTGCAGTCTAGTATAACACCCAGGTCTTTTACTGTAGAGGATAAAGTAACAGGACATCCTACTATGTTAAAGTTGTATTGTGAGAGGTTTTGTGGGCGGTTTTTTGAACCGATAAGTATTACCTCTGTCTTGTCTGGATTCAATAAAAGGAAATTGCGCGTCATCCAATCTTTTATATCTTTAACACACTCTGTCAATTTGGATAATTTAGCGTTTTCATCTGGCCGTGATGAAATATAGATTTGCGTGTCATCAGCATAACAATGGAAACTAATTCCATGTTTCCTTATAATATTTCCAAGTGGCAGCATATATATTGAGAATAATAGAGGGCCTAACACAGATCCCTGCGGCACTCCATAGTTTACTGGAGTTATGATCGATTTTTCTCCATTTAAATAGACAAAATGGTAGCGGTCAGATAAGTATGATCTGAACCAGCTTAATGCTTGTCCTTGAACACCAGTATAATTTTGTAGTCGATCTAAGAGTATTGTGTGATCTATAGTATCGAACGCAGCACTAAGATCAAGTAAAACTAGTATTGAGATACAGCCTTGGTCAGAAACTAATAGTAAATCATTTGTGATTTTAACGAGCGCAGTTTCAGTGCTATGATGCGGTCTGAATCCAGACTGAAACTTTTCATAGATGTCATTTTCTTGCAAGAAAGAGCCCAGTTGAGCGGACACAACTTTTTCTAATATTTTAGACATAAAAGGAAGATTTGAAATGGGTCTATAATTTGGTTTCTTAATGAGTGGTTTTATAACTGCCAGTTTAAATGTTCTTGGAACATGACCTAAAGATAAAGATGAGTTAATAATATTGAGGAGAGGCTCTTCCACTACAGGTAACACTTCTTTCAGTAGTTTAGTGGGAATAGGATCTAATAAACATGTTGTTGTTTTAGATGAAGTGATAAGTGTTTATTTAACTCTTTTTGTTCTATAGTTGTAAAGCACTGTAATTGTTCTTGCGGGGTGATAGTTGAGGCTGAATTATAAGGCGCGATTGAGGACTGAACGTTTACAATTGTGGTTCTGATGTTTTCTATTTTCTCAGTGAAGAACTTCATGAAATCATTGCTACTAAACTGTAACGGAATATTTTGTTCAGGTGACATCTGTTTATTTGTTAGTCTAGCCATGGTGTTAAATAAAAACCTAGGATTGTTTTGGTTGTTTTCTATTAGTTTGCGGAGGTGCTCAGCCCTGGCCGCTTTTAGGGCCTTTTTATAACGTGACATACTGTCATTCCATGTGATTCTAAAGACCTCTAAATTAGTTTGTTTCCATTTTCGCTCTAATTTACGGGTTTCTCTCTTTAGAACATGCGTAGTATTGTTGTACCAGGGTGCTTTACTTTTCTCTCTGACCTTTTTTAATCTAATGGGTGCAACAATATCCAATTTTCCAGAGAGAATGGTGCTCATAGTGCTAGTTAATTCCTCAAGTTCATCTGTTTGTTTGGGTTCACTGAGCAGCTGAGACAGATCCGATAAGCTATTTGAAAAATTATCTATGGTGGATGGAAGGATTGTTCTGCCTGATCGATAACGCGGCGCAGCATGACATATTACAGGAGTACGTAATATGCAAGTTACCATGTAATGGTCAGTGACATCATCACTTTGTGGAATGATGTCTATATCGGTTAGATCGGTTCCATGTGATATAATTAAATCGAGTGTATGATTAAAACGATGAGTTGGTCCGGTAACGTTTTGCTTAACCCCAAAGGAGTTTAATAAATTAAACTATCCTTGTATCTCTTTAAAGCCGCTTTGGAACAATCTACATTGTTAAAAGCGCTATATAAATGAGGATGACTTGACTTGACTTGACTAGTGAATGGTGCCCAATGTAGACCAAGACAAACATTTGTAGTTAAACAGTATTTACATTTTTTTTCTGAAAATGACTGATTGTTTCGCTAGAGAATGTCTGAATGCCGAAATTTGTCGGCTGGGGTCGTATGGAGCCTTTTGAAGCTGACTAAACATGGATTTTGGACGTCAAAAATGGTCTACGTTGGGCACCATTCACTTGCATTAGATGGAGAAAAATCCTGGAATGTTTTCCTCCATAATTTTTATTTCTTTCTATCTCCGCCTTCACTGCCCTCGATGGCGGGGCGGCATCTGTTGCGATGCAACTGTGTCCTCAGAGCGCCTCCACCTGGCGTGGCAACCCCAAGCACCCGTCCAAAGCCTGTAAGTTCTCGTCCACTCTCGTGGCCAAGGCTTACAGAGCGGCGGGTCAGGACGCCTCCGCTTTGTGTGCCATGGCCATCCTGCAGGTCCACCAGGCCAAGGTACTCGAACAGATGTGCGAGGGCAGTGCTGACCTGGGGCTTATGCAGGGCTCTGACCTGGGGCTCTCCCTATGAGTGACGAAGGTCACTGCGCGGTCCCTGGGCCAGGTGATGTCCACTTTGGTGGTCCAGGAACACCATCTATGGCTTAACCTGGCAGATATGCGGGAGTCTGAGCAAACCCGTTTCCTCAACTCCCCTCGAGGACTTTACCCAGCAGTTCTCGGCCGCCCAGAAGCAGTCTGAGGCGATTAAACATATTCTGCCCTCCGCTCCTGCAAGGCCACAGCAGCAGCCTCCACCCAGGCCACAGCGTGAGACACAGTGTCTCCGTCCCTAAGCCTGCCAAACGCCAGGCAAAGCGGCGCTCCTGAGACGGGCAACCCGGAGTCGGAGTCGTTAGTTCTTCAGGAGATGGTAGCAGGACCACTCCTTCCCCCGGAGGAGAATCCTTTGTTCTCCTTTTCTTTCTTTTCCGCCGCTGGCCTGACGGCTGATGGTACCCAATTTGTCAAAGAAAGAACTAACACAATCTCTGCCTCCGGGTCCCAAGAGGGCGCGGATGACAGTGGGCGACGCAACGCCTCGCTGCTCTCGTCCCGTCACCAGCTCTCTGGCAGAGGCGGCCCCAAGAGAACGCCTCACCTTCTCACGCCTCGCCTTCTCACGCCTCCCGTGTCAGGGCCATCTGTTCCACCTTGCTGCCCCCTGGCGGGTACGCCTGTAGTTCCTCTGACCCGCTGGTTCGGTTCCTGGGAGCCTGGCTAGAGCTTCCCAGCCCGTCCCGCTGGCTCATCCGATTCAATTCAGGGTTTCGGGGAGTCCGCTTCACGGTGGTGGGCAGGGACCCCCCCGTCATGCGAGCGGAGGCGGCAGCGCTACTGGCGAAGGGTGCGATCGAGCCAGTCCCTCCAGCCAACATGAAGTGCGGATTTTACAGCCCCTACTTTATTGTACCCAAGAAAAGCGGTGGGTTACGGCCGATCCTGGACCTGCGTTCCTTGAACCTAGCCTTACACAGGCTTCCGTTCAAGATGTTAACGCCCAAACGCATTTTCGAATGCATTTGTCCTTGTGATCTGGACTGTCCAGTATGCACATGCTGACGTAGATAGAACGCCGTGTTTCAGGACCTCAGCTCTTTGTCTGTTACGGAGGCCAGCAGAAGGGAAAGGCTGTCTCCAAGCAGAAGTTGTCCCACTGGATAGTGGATGCTAATACCTTGGCCTACCAAGCCCAAGGACTGCCCTGCCCCCAGTGGTGAAAGCACACCTGGGCACCTCGCTAACAGACATTTGTAGAGCTGCGGGCTGGCCGACTCCTAACACATTTTCAAGATTCTATAATATCCGTGTAGAGCCCGTGTCCTCCCGTATACTCACTTCAAGTAGCCAGTAAGTAGGACCTGCTCGGTGTCATTCGCTTGCTGCGCCATTTCACTCCATGGACTGGATGCGTGCACTAATTTCCTCAGGTAATTTCCACAGTTCTGAACCCTGGGTTCCTCCAGCACAGTTGACGTCTAACACCTGTGTGCTGGGCAATCCCACCTGTGCATTTCCACTCTAAGTCTCCTCTGGTAGCAGGTGTCTTTCCTTTGGCAAGACCACTCTTGCCTCTCTATCTCTCTATCTATCTTAATCTGCTACCCTGTGTACCTTGGTAACTCTTGCGTTAAGCCTAGCCCTTCGCTCGTGCTGGCCTCACGACAGGGAGCTGTTTCGTCCTCTTGCCAGAACCGCTGTACCGCTGAACGGCCGGCACACACCTCTCGGCTCCTCAGCAAAGAATGCGAATGCGAGAATCACTCGCTGCTCCTTATACACACACACACAGTGGGGCGGGCACACACACTTATATACAGACACAGCGGGGCGGGCACACACACTTATATACACACACAGCGGGGCGGAGCTCGCGATGCAAATTCCGCTGACCAAGCTACTTTGCATACCATTGGCTCATTTTTTACAACTCGAAGGTGATTATGCTCTCGGGCGAGACCCCATTCGTCAGATGTTCTGACGTAACGTCTCTGTTCCCTCCTTCAGGGAACGAGGGTTACATACGTAGCCGAGACGTTATCATTGTCTTATTTAACATTTTGTAATTATTTTGTATATATAAATACACACATGTATATGTATATGTTTAAGAAATATTTGCATGTATATACTGTATATATAATTATCTATAATTTATAGGTAACACTTTACAGTAAGGTTCATTAGTTAACTACCTTATGAACCAATTACGAACTACCTTATGAACTAAGAATGAGCAATACTTCTGAACGATCAGGCTCTGCTATGCGATTTGTCCCTGTGATCTGGACTGTCCAGTACGCACATGCTTACGTAGATAGAACGCCGTGTTTCAGGACCTCAGACCAGCTCTTTGTCTGTTACGGAGGCCAGCAGAAGGGAAAGGCTGTCTCCAAGCAGATGTTGTCTCTAATGCTAATACCTTGGCCTACCAAGCCCATGGACTGCCCTGCCCCCAGTGGTAAAAGCACACCTGGGCGTTGGCGCACGGCACCTCGCTAACAGACATTTGTTGAGCTGCGGGCTGGCCGACTCCTAACACATTTTCGAGATTCTATAATATCCGTGTAGAGCCCGTGTCCTCCCGTATACTCACCTCAAGTAGCCAGTAAGTAGGACCTGCTCGGTGTCATTCGCTTGCTGCGCCATTTCACTCCATGGACTGGATGCGTGCGCTAATTTCCTCAGGTCAGTTCCACAGTTCTGAACCCTGGGTTCCTCCAGCACTGTTGATGTCTAACACCTGTGTGCTGCCCCTTTGGTCAGCCCTCGTGTGGGACTAGGTGCCTCCATGTGTTGCAATTCCCCTGCTGGGCAATCCCACGTGTGTATTTC
The DNA here is from genome assembly GCF_949319135.1 of Squalius cephalus. NCBI lineage: Eukaryota > Metazoa > Chordata > Actinopteri > Cypriniformes > Leuciscidae > Squalius > Squalius cephalus. Next base: position 37,218,287 of record NC_137136.1, read on the forward strand.
CACTCTAAGTCTTCTCTGGTAGCATGTGTCTTTCCCTTGGCAAGACCACTCTTGCCTCTCTGAGGTTGTCATGTACTCCACCCTCTGGCTGGGTTACCTCAGAGATCTTCCATAAGGTGGTCCATGTGTGTATTCCTAAGTCCTCCTTATGGGCAGGCATCATGCTGGCATTTTCCTGATGGAATCTGCAACCCTGTGTACCGTGGTAACTTGCGTTAAGCCTAGCCCTTCGCTCATGCTGGCCTCACGACAGGGAATGTGAATGCGTACCATTGGCTCATTTTTTACAACTCAAAGGTGATTATGCTCTCGGGCGAGACCCCATTCGTCAGACGTTCTTACGTAACGTCTCCGTTCCCTCCTTCAGGGAACGAGGGTTACGCACGTAGCCGAGACGTTATCATTATCATATTTAACATTCAATACACATGCATGAAGAATTCAGCTTCAGTTCCACCTTTGATTAGGCCTGTGAAACTATTAATAACATCCAAAATAAAGGTTTGTGTTTACATAATATATGTGTGTGTACTGTGTGTAATTATTTTGTATATATAAATACACACACGTGTATGTATATGTTTAAGAAATATTTGCATGTATATACTGAATATATAATTATCTATAATTTATAGGTAACACTTTACAGCAGTGGTCTCAAACTCAATTCCTGGAGGGCCACAGCTCTGCACAGTTTAGCTCCAACCAGCTCCAACTCACACCTGCAAGGAAGTTTCTAGTAATCCTGAAGACCTTGATTAGCTGGATCAGGTGTGTTTGATTAGGGTTGGAGCAAAACTGTGCAGAGCTGTGGCCCTCCAGGAATTGAGTTTGAGATCACTGCTTTACAGTAAGGTTCATTAGTTAACTACCTTATGAACTAAGAATGAGCAATACTTTTACAGCATTTATTAATCTTAGTTAATATTAACTTCAACATTTACTTATACATTATTAAAATCAAAGGTTGTATTTATTAACGTTAGTTAATGCACTGTGAACTAACTTGAACTATATTTTTATTAACTAACATTAACAAAGATTAACTAATATAGTAACAAATGTATTGATCGTTGTTAGTTCATGTTAGTAAATACATTAACTAATGTTAACTAATGAACCTCATTGTAAAGTGTTACCGATTCATTTTATATATAAATAACACATTTTGTTTTGGATGCCATTAATCGTTGCACAGCCCTACTTCTGACAAAAAAAAATATGCAAATTTGTAATTTGTAATAAGCCAAAACAGAGCGTCTGGACCGTCCTTTATGAGTGATTTGGATCAGCCACACGCTCCGTGATGGACTGGAGAGATGAGATGAGTTTCACTGAGCGGAGAATGTGCAGAATCTGGCCTGGGGAAGTTATTCCAGTCACACTGTTCCCTTTGTCCTTCTACAATAACTTTGTGGAGGGACAAAGAGTCTCTGTGAGGAACACTGGAGTCAGTTCAGATTCTCCTGTGTTGTGCGGTACAGTCGAGGCTTTGTGTTTCTCTACGGGTTCAACCTGACGACCCCCTGAGGAAGAGCCGCGCTGAAACCTGCCGAGAACAACACCAGCGTGTTCGGATCATTTTACTGACTCCCTTGTTCGATCTCGTGCAATCTCGTTCATCAAAATGAAAGAATCTTTATTTGAGTCATTTCGTTCATTTAAAGGGATACTCCACTTTTTTGGAAATAGGCTCATTTTACAGTTTTACCGTTTTCTAATCCATCCACCGAACTCCAGGTCTGGCGGGACCACTTTTAGCATAGCTTAGCATAGATCATTGAATCGGACAAGACCATTAGCATCTCTCTCAAAAAAATGACCAAAGAGTTTAAATATTTTTCCTATTTAAAACTGGACTCTTCTGTAGTTACATCGTGTACTAAGACCGACGGAAAATGTAAAGTTGCGATTTTCTAGGCTGATATGGCTAGGAACTATACTCTCATTCCTGCGTAATAATCAAGAAACTGCTGCCGTACCATGAGTCCAGCAGGCGTAATGATATGACCATGAGTCCAGCAGGCGTAATGATATGACCATGAGTCCAGCAGGCGTAATGATATGACCATGAGTCCAGCAGGCGTAATGATATGACCATGAGTCCAGCAGGCGTAATGATATGACCATGAGTCCAGCAGGCGTAATGATATGACCATGAGTCCAGCAGGCGTAATGATATGACCATGAGTCCAGCAGGCGTAATGATATGACCATGAGTCCAGCAGGCGTAATGATATGACCATGAGTCCAGCAGGCGTAATGATATGACGCAGAGATAAAAATATCGAAACTCTTTGGTCATTTTTTTGAGAGAGATGCTAACGGTCCTGTCCGATTCAATGATCTATGCTAAGCTATGCTAAAAGTGGGACCGCCAGACCCGGAGATCGGCTGAATGGGTTCGAAAACGGTAAAACTCAACTGTGTAACTCTGGGGGAGGTGTAAAATGAGCCTATTTCCAAAAAAAGTGGAGTATCCCTTTAAGGGGCTTTAAATGTTATACTTTCTACAGCCAGATTCCCGAACACATCCACCTACGCCATCTTGATCATAATCTGAATTAAGGCGAGGCAAGTTTATTTATACAGCACATTTCATACACTATGGCAATTCAAAGTGCTTTACACAGAAAGGAATTAAAATAATCACCAAATAAAAGCAAGGAAAATTAAAAGAGTTATAAAACAAATTAAAAGAGTAAAAAGATGATACATAGAAAACTTCTCATCTGGCGAAACATGACTGGTGTGAATCATATTCTTCACAGTTCTCATGTTCCAAGACATGATTAAAGGTCAACAAAATATGAAAATGCTAAATTTGATATTACACTGTGTGTGTAAATGAATATTCTTGGACTTGGTGCTGAAACCCAAAGCAGGACAATAGAGACGCCAGAATAACAATATTCATGATTCTGAAGATGAAAACACAGAATTATTGTAGATGAATATGCTTTACTCTGTCACTGACTAGATATATTTATAATAATGTTGGCCACTTTTACTGGTAACATCAGACATTTGGCATTATCAGGACACACACATATCCCCCCATTGCATTATTATACATTAAATTCAACATTATAGATACTAGTTTAATGCAGTACTGACACTAAAACATTCATTTTTATTTTGGATGAACTATCCACGTTATTGTTCATTTTTGTATTGTGATATATTGTTAAACCCCTAAAAGTGATGATTTAATGTGTGTCAGTGCAGGCAGATCAATATTATCTTTGAAAATGGTATTAAATGTCCCCTAAACTAAGCCAGCCAGAAGCCGATGGAAAGAGAAGAGAAGTGATGATTCAGTGCTGATGACAATGGTGTGTGTGTTCAGGGCTGGGGGAGGCGGACCTGAACCAGAACAATGGCCTTTCCAGCAAGAGTCCAGCGCTGGACGACTCCACGCGGGAGGCAGCGGACCGGAGCATCGGCACGACCCCTGACCCCGACGGGCCCCGCCCACACCTGACCCGCCTGTTCTCTCGGGACGCCCCGGGCCGAGAGGACAACACCTTCACGGATCGCCCCTCGGAGTCGGACGAGCTGCAGACCATCCAGGAGGACCTCGAGTAGATCAGCTCTCGCCTCTCCTTCCTCAGAGACTCTCGCTCAGCATGGCATCCGCAAGCTCCTCGCAGTCCACTCTCCGGCTGGGCCGCGCCAAGAAGAGCCCGACCGTCATGGACCAGCTCGGCAAGCTCTTCGGCGGGGAGAAGAAGAAGAAGGGAAAGGTGAGGATTGAGCAGGCTTTTCTCCAGCTACTGTTCTGCTGGCTCGAGTGCGTCTCGGCCGGCAGCTTTCGTGTGATTACCAGATGATTTCTCGCTTTTTAATGACTTTTATCTTTATTGTGTGCCAAACCTGCTGTCGTACAGTATATCCAGTGTTGAATAAAGCTGCGGTTCGGGATGTAATGGGATTTTACTGTGATTCAAGGATCGTGAGAATTGTGTTTATAAACGTGACTTTTTGCCTTTATAAGATGTGTGTTCCAGCTCTTCACTGACAGCACACAGAGCTCAGCATAGACGGTACAGCACGTGTGGTTTATTAAATCCACATATCTGTGAGCTTTCATACAGTATATCACATGAGCGCTGAACATGTATTTTATATCCACTTGAGAATCCGGTTAAACGCCTCAGGGTTTTTCACGGAGGCTTGGTTTCAAAAATGAATTTGCATCTTTTTGGAAATGATTTGTTATGCTTGTGCGTTTATGCATTTTCTAAAGCCTTAACTTTTAAGACACAAAAGAGGGAGGTGAATATTTGTTTCTTCTGAAATGTACACATATTTAAGCCGTTAGATTGTGAGATGAGATCTCCGTGATGTACGTTTATAGTCGTGACCTTCTCTTTAAAGTGCCAAAGGACGGTCAGCAGCGGCCGTAACAGAAAGACTGGTGATTGTGTCTTTGAGAGACTGGGATAGTGATGTTCCAGCTGTGTAATAGCTCTGCCTCAGGGAACTCGTCTCGTCTCTCTCTGTAACAGTGTTCTAGTAACCCCTAAAGACTGTGTGTCATCTGTGACAAGAGCTTGTGTAACAACCCTGACGCTGTTCCTGTCCTCAGCTTTCACATCTGCTTGATTAAAATATATCTAACATCAACACTGACTTTTTTGTTCATTTGTTTAGGAACGGTGAAGCCCAGATTAAGGCTACCGTGACATTGCATCTTTTGTTCCTTCATCTTTTGTTCACACACACAATGCAGAATTATACAGGGGTAACTGTGAAAACCAGATGTTTGCATTTCCCAGAATACCTCGCTTTAAAGCAGCTTTACAGAGAGTAACACCGCTATGCTTCATGTTTTAGGGCTGGGCGATATATATATATATATATATAGAATATTAGCAATATTATCATCAATATTATATATCGTGAATATCGAATATTGTTCTATTGTTGAAAATTTAGATTAATAAAGAAAAGTCTGCGTTTTTTTTTTTTTTTACTTTGTGTTTTTTGCACTAAACATTTTGAATGTGCTTTAACAAAATAACTGTTTTGTCCAAATGTGTTTGTTTTTAATTGTGGAAAAAGAAAATCACCTTTTTTTTAATTATTCTAGAGCAAAAGCAAAAATATTGGGATGTATATGGCTTATCAATATTTAGAAAGATTTCAAGTCTCAGGAATATCGTGGTATATATGATCCTCCAAATGCAGATCTGCCCATGTTGTGTCTGTATGGTGTATCAGATATATCAGCGTGTCATCGCTGTCACCGGAGGATCGTTACGCTGTTGAGGAACATGATCTACACACTCACAGTAGATCTATAACGGGCTTTTACAGCATAGATCAGGGGAATGTTACAGACAGGTTTTGTTCTAAGCTAGAGGAAGCAGTTCTCAAGAAGTATTCATGAAAAGTATTAATATAGTCTGCTCATACTGACAGAAAACTGCTAGTTCATATGAACACTGAACACAGATGCTAACACTGTCCCTGCTAATAAACCGACCACTTTCTTCTTCACGAGCGGTGTTCCTGACTTTAGCAAGATCTGGAGGAGACGTTTGTTTTTCATGAGCCACACGCTCCATTAAAGCAGGGGTGGGGAACGCTGATCCTGCAGAGTTTAGCTCCAACCCTGATCAAACACACCTGAAGCTAATCAATGTCTTCGGGATTACTAAAGTTACAGGCAGCTGAAGGTTGTTTTCAGGGTTGGAGCTAAACTCTGCAATGGCCCTCCAGGATCAGCGTTCCCCACCCCTGCATTAAACCATCAAAATAAGAGGAAAATATGTTCGATTTTAAATAGGAATAACAAAACATTAAACTTGGTATTTATCTATGGAAGCTTGTTTCCGCCACAGAGTGAGAAATAAAAAAGGTAATTGCGACTTTTTAATCTCACAATTCTGACTTTTTATCTCAGAATTATGTGATATAAAGTCGCAATTACAGGTTATAAAGTCAGAATTGTGTGATATAAACTCGCAATTGCGAGAAATATACTTAAATTCTGACTTTTTTTCTCAGAATTGCATTTCGCAATTCTGACTTTATAACACACAATTGGGAGAAAAAAAGTCAGAATTCTTTATAAGACGCAATTGCGACTTTATTTCACGCAATTCTGACTTTATAACACATAATTGCGAGTTTATATCTCACAATTCTCATCTTTTCTCTTTTCTGAGATATAAAGTCCAATTCTAAGAAAAAAAGACGGACTTTTTTTTTTTTTTTACCTCAGAATAGTTTATATCTCACAATTCTGACTTTATAACACGCAATTGCGACTTTATTTCACGCAATTCTGACTTTATATCTCGCAATTGTGAGATAAAAAGTCGCAAAATCTTTTAAAATGTTTTATTCTGTGGCGGAAACAAGCTTCCATATTTATCTGACAAAATTGTTTGGCAAATAAAGTCAAATTACAGCTATAAGTTTTATTTTACTATGCAAAAAAATAAATAAAAAAAATAATACATATAAAAACAAAAAGGAAGAAGTAGTAAACATTGACTACAACATCAGTTATTAATATTCTGTTGGTTCTCTCTTCTTTTTGCTTCTGTTCATCATTTCTTTGTTTGACAGGACAAAAATTGTCGCACAATTTGCCATGTTTCATTGTGTTATCATCACAGATAAAACAATCGACTGCAAGCACAACTACGCAATATGACTACAAAATCTTTAACTCATTCATAATAATATTTAAGATATAAAAATATATAAGATGTTGTTCCTCAATATTCCTCATTATAATAATTAATGCGCAGAATAAAGGGGCGGGGCCTGCTTGAGTTAGTTAGTAGTGTGTTAAACTGGCGGTTATGGTAAGGGGCGGGGCATTTCCCAAACACACTCGAAGCGCTCGACCAATCACAACACACTGCTCCAGCCGACCAATCAGAGCACAGTGTGCTTTTCAGAAGGAGGGGCTTCATAGAGACAGGAAGTAAACATAGCGTTACTGACAGACTGGGAAGAGAGGAGCCGCAACAATGGAGAATATGAGGAGAATAATCAACATTCAAGCAGGAAAACCTGTTCTAGTGGACCCATACACAAAAGAAATATATTTGAAATATATTTTCAGAGTATATTTTGGAATATATGCAAATATTTGAAATTGGCCCAATAAATATATTTCACACTTAACATCATATATTTTTGTTATATTTCAGAATATATTTCAATGTATTTTTTTCTGTATGGGTCCCCAAAAGTGTCAAAAATATATGTGGCATATATTCCAAAAACATTGAAATATATTCTGAAATCTAACAAAAATATATGATGTTAAGTGTGAAATATATTTATTGGGCCAATTTCAAATATTTGCATATATTCCAAAATATACTCTGAAAATATATTTCAAATATATTTCTTTTGTGTATGGGGAGCCTGAAAACTACAGCAAGACTGTTAAAGGGCAGAATAGTTTTCCTCTGGGTTAACAGTATAATCAATCACAGCATGACTGATAGTGTCAGTGTTACGGCGGCTCCTTCGTGTTGTCGTGGCCCTCACACTGCAAAGAAAACTGGCCAACCAATACGATTTGAAGATTTCATCTTTGCAAGTTAATCCGCAGAATAAAATGTCTTAATCTCTTGTTAAACACAGATGCTTCCCATCTGGAATGGTCCCTCTCTGATGATGTCAGTTTGATGTCATTAACCCCTCCCCTAGCTGGAGAGGAGGAGGGGCCTTCAAACAAGCCCCGCCCACACCCCGGTTTACTCAGGAATATGTCACGATGCTGAAGTTGGTCGCAAATACCTGTTCACATGGACTATAATGATGCATTTAAGTTGTGTTTGATGTTATTAATCAGGTGGTCAGGCAGAACAAATCAAAAATTTTCATTTACTTTTTTTGTCAAAGCAAAAGTTCCAAATCCGGAGCGGAAAGTGCAAGTTGTCAGTGACGTCTGACGTCAGCACAGGCCAAACGCAGGCGTGGGAGAACACACACTCAGGACTGAAACAAATCATTGTACACAAAAAGGTTGTGCTACAAATCCATTGGTTTGAATAAATGAGTTGTATATTTTTTCCTTATGCTTTATTTACCACCAGGAAAAATGACTTAAAGCTTGTTATTTTAATATGAGGAGAATATCTGTGGCAAGAGCTCAGATCCGTCTGGTCCTAACCCTCTCCTCACTGAAACCCCGGCTGGCAGACAGCCATTACTGTCCCAAGATCTGTTCAAATACTGAGAGTTTGTAAACGCTTCAGGTTCATAGTTAGTGCTCGTAAGCGGCTGAACATTTCTCTCTGCTGGTGAACACAGAAGAAGAAGTTTTGGAGATGTTAACCAAACATTCTCGGTTCCCTTTGACTTCCAAAAAATACAGCACCAACATTCTTCAAAATATCTGATTCTGTGTTCTGCAGGCTTGGAGAGACATGAGGGAAAGCATATTTTTTGGGTGTAAAGACAAACATAATGAGTTCAAATGGACAAGGAAACATAAGTAACTTATCATAATAAGTAAACTGTGAAGAATAAGCTGAAAGGCTCTACTGAATACTTGATGAATATTAATTAGGCCATGCTGACATTAATTGGTAACCTTCATTGCATCCAGTCAAGTAACCTAATTAATATCTAATGTTTTATTAACAAAGTTTGGGAGAAGCACGTTCAGATAATTAACCTAATTAACACGTGAGGAGCATGTTCAGTTAATCGGCTCAGTTAACGAGATAAGAGGAATATGCACAGCAGACTCGCCTCTATTCCATGGGTTTCCCAGCATCCCTCCATCTCCTCACTCCTAACTGTTCCTCTCCCATCCCGGGATACGGGACTTCACTGGGTTTGCACGCCAAATACTCATATCCTTTACTCTAGCTGATTACATGTCAGTGTGCACTCGTGAAGCTCAGTCTGAGCTACAGCTACAGAGGAAGAAGTGAGTCTAAAGCCTCGTTCAGGATCGGTTCACATCTGATGCTGTGCACATCCAATTATCCAAACTAAATAATCATCAAATAACAAATCATCCAAACTGGCAAACTAAAAACATGAAAAAAAGGTAAATATGTAATTTTCTGTATGAACCAAAAAACATTAGAGCTGGTGTAGCGTTGGGGAATACGTGCAGAACGTGGACATTTCTTGAATATTCCCCAAGCAACACCAGCTTCATTTCTTTTGAGTTAATACAGAAAAACAATAAACCGTATAAACCGCTTCCCTGTTTTGTGCTTGCCTGTTTGAATGGAATAGTTGAATGATGTGATGATACACGGACCATATCCAATTCACCCTTCGCAGGGAGTTTGATTGACAGGCGGTCTGACCAATCACAGTCCGCCATCCGCCGAATCCGCCATTTTGTCCGACACATCAGTCAGGAGAGTTAGTGGATTAACGTTGGAGGATTCGAACTTGATGAACGGAGCGTACTGACGTCTTTCCACGGTTGAAACAACATTCCTTCTGATGTTCATTCATGTTTATTTGATGCTATAAATGAACTAGAAGGCAGAGATGATCGGTTCACGAGCCGCTTTAACTGAGCGATCTGTCAGACACATTAAAGAGACACAAAACACTATTTATTGTTTACATTTCTTTAAAAAAGGACCAACTGCTCCAAAAGTAAAGACTGGTCTGTCCTGTCTGTCAGTGCGCTGCCAGTGTCCGCTCCGCTCCGCGATGTGTGTTTCGCTGCGTGAGAACATGAGTGTGTGGCGTGACAGCGCAATGGCTTGCCGGACATAGCAACAGTAACTAAAGGGGGCGGGTCTTTTGGGGCTCGAACGGTCAATTGGAATCTGATCAGATTTAACAAGTGTGAAGGGCAAACAATCACATCAAATGCTATTTTATAAATCCGTTGCGAGTTTCATTCATATGTGGTTTGAAATCCAACTCAAATTACATTTCTGGAAATCCGTGTGTCTGATCAGATTTCACATGGTTTATGTCACTTTCTCACGCCACGTAAAACGTGAACATGTTAGACCTTGTTATAGGAAGCGTGCTGGAAGTCTCTGCAGAGGCAAGGTCGTGTTGTTGAGCCGGTCCAGCAGAAAATGACAGTACAATAAAGACGTGTTTTGAAACCGGCGGAGACGACAGTACGGAGTAAAGCCTGTTTCTCAGACGGCATCAGCGTGGACTTCTGATCCTAATCGGATACACGAATAATCGGATTTGGACTGTGTGAACATACAGTAGCCTAAGGCTCAACTCCCACTGAGCCATCGAGCTGAAGTCAGAGTTATCGCTCAGATCCGGGGATGGTATAGATGTTCACACCGTTGATTTAAACGCCATCAGATCCCAGTGTGAACAGATCATGGGCCTGACCTGACCCGCACAAACGAGCAATACAAAGAAGCCACACAGAACGAGTTATACGGATGTAAACATGGAGAACATTAAAGTAAGTATATTTATTAACATGGTTAAAAGTATTAGAGTGATCTGCCGCGGAAGCCCGTGAGTTTACGCACAAGCAATACTGTACTTCACTGACTACCCTTCACTACTGTCTTGATATGATAACTTTGGGAATGTTAAATCTTTGAAGCGACTCCAGTGAGCGCAGAATTGTGAGGAATGTTGGGGGTGGCGAACTCCAGTCCTGCAGAGTTGAGCTCCACCCTGATAAGAGCTCGCCAGCTTTCTAGTGACCCTTCAGACCTTGAGGAGCTTGAGGAGCTTGAGGAGCTTGAGGAGCTTGATGAGCTTGAGGAGCTTGATGAGCTTGATGAGCTGGTTCAGGTGTGCTTGATTAGGGTTAAAGCAACACTCTGCAGGACCGACGTTCGCCACCCCTGATCTAGAGTAACGTAAAAGTCGCATGAATCCGGTTTGACGGTTCAGACTGAGGTCGCATTGCAAAACATCTGACCTGTATCGGATTCAGGACCACAAATGGAAGCGGCAAAAATGTGGAATGTAAAAGGGGGGGGGGGGGGCGGGCGCGCTGTGACATGTGACTGGAGCGTACACCGCCTTGATGGAGATGAGCACCAGGTCCCTGAGGTCGCATGACTGATCCTTCGAGTGGGCCAGGATGAGCCTGCCGTCGAGATAGTTGAGGATTCGAGTACCCACTCCCTCAGAGGGGCAGGGGCAGCGACGGGACAGGCCCAAGGGGAGGACCGTTACTGATATGCCCGTCCCTCGAACACAAAGCGTAGGGGGGGTGGGGGGGCACGCTGTGTCATCACTGCCTCAGATCACCAGTGTGTCTACCAGGAGCTTAGCAGAGGATATCAGAGGACACCCCGTCTCCTTCAAGGTACCAGTCTCGATCTCAGCATCGCAGTGTCCAGTTCTCCAGAGGGCGACGGCCCCTGACGCTCCAGCACACCGCCGTACAGAACTGGGTCTCTACTACACCACGAATATGAAGGCAGAGTTTAGCTGAGTTTGACTTTGGCTTCACTATACAGCACACACAAGGACACCAACACAACACAACAATATACATTAAAAGTTATAAAACAATAACATTCCCATATGTACATATACAATCTGTGCATACATATCCACCCCTACTCATATTCATATCTTCTCAAAATGTAAAATTCTAATGGCAGCTGGCACAAATGACACCTGGTACACATTTCTACTCGCCCGAGGTTGTCTAAAACGTCTCCTTGATGGTAACAACTGAAATGTTGAATGTAAGGGATGAGAAGAATCCTCTGTAATAGAGCAGACTCTTCTCCGATGAGCTTGATGAGTGAGTGCTGTGCTCTTCCCTGTAGACCCGTGGACGGGGAGCGGCTCCTGATGCACATCTCTCTCGCCAGTGTCCACTGGCTTGTTCTGTTCTGAACTTTATATACTGTCTATGGTTCTGAAGGTGTTTGAGCTCTCGGGCACCATCCCAATTCATTGAAGTGCTGAAGTGTGTTGAAGTGTGTTGTCTTCGTCACAGGGCTCTTTTCGAGGAGGGTTGTCTGCGTCCCCTCAGAGGAAGAGCGCGTCCCCGCGCCGCCGTCCAGATGAGAGCGCCGTCATGCACTTCCTAAGAAACATCGTTCGTATCTTTCCTCCTTTTCTCTTTTCCTTGCATCTGACAAACAATAAATAAATACAAATATTTTCAAAGATTCTCATTGTAGTTTCTCCACCCCCCCCCCCCATTAGGTTTCTCCCTCTACCCCGAAATCTAAGGTAAGTCTCAGTCTTCTGAAGTCATTTCCATATGAGAAATGCATGTTAACATTATGCTGACTAATTTAATCATCATGCTTTACCTTTGATTCATTACATGTAGATGTTTCATGAGGCACATAAAGATTTGAACTGAATTCACACTTTGATCTCACTCAGTTATACCCAGACATCAGTGGTGTGCAGAAATGAGGCAAAGTCCTCACAATTTTTTTTAATCAATCAAATGTAAATTAATTTCCCAGTTACACTTAATGTTGTCACATTTTCATGGTTAAATAAACATTGCTTTACACTACATAAAAAGAAACCAAATGCAATTCTCTTTTTCTATTTTATTTTACATTAACAATGTAATTCATTTAAAACCAAGTATAAATCTCATTAAGTTAGTGTTTTTTACATGTTTTCCTAAATAACTAAAGGCAGTAATCATTTAAACAATATATATTATTTGTGAACTGGTGTTCATCTGTTCTTTTTAAAAGTCAGCTTATTTTCGGATCATCAGTCATTAAGCTCGGTAAACTGGTCACAGACGTGAAGATGTACCGGTGATTTAATCTGATTACTCACTTAAAAACCCACAGTCATCGTGTTTAATATGGAGTTAATATTGTGCCATAATTAAACAAACAAATCCACAAACTCGATCTGCTTTGCGAAGGAAAACTCGACTCGCAAACAAACAGAAAGCAATGTGCAAGTACAAAGGTCAGTTTGAGCGAAAATGCAGTGTATTTTCCTCAGCTCTGGCAAAGACAAGTTTCAAATCAGTGCTTCTCCTGGAGACTAGCGCTAAATTTATCCGCTAGTTTAGCGCCATCTACTGTTCTAGAAGAGGAAGCTGCTCAACTGCATTTGTGAGAAAATCGAGCCGAGAGATCTCATAAAAAGCCAAATGTCTCACAATCATAACAGATAGATATGCATTTGTATGCACTAGATTTGATATTTGTTCAAAGGTTACATGCAATTTGTAGGATGGTTTGTATTTATTTGTGAAATATTATCTAGAATCATTTATTTATATTTGTAAAACACAATACATATATGTTACTCCACTGCATTTTCACTCAAACTGACCTTTGTACTTGCACATTGCTTTCTGTTTGTTGAGTTATCCTTCGCAAAGCAGATCGAGTTTGTGGATTTGTTTAATTATGGCACAATATTAACTCCATAGTTTTCAGGCCATTTTAAGTTTGATTTTGATGTGACAAAGTGCTGATATCTCAGTGGCTTAGCTGTTTACTTAATCAGTATTCCCTTTAACACCAATTTTAACACATAATTCTGTTCATTTAGACTGATTTGTGAACCAGGAAGAAAACAAGAGGCAGGATTATCACACAGACCAGTTATATCCGATCATAGTGCGATGGCATTGCCTCCTCTCATGTGACTTTCCCTCATTCACTCACTGACACACTGTGTAATATTTATGTTGTTTTATGTTTGCAATATGGATTATTTTCTCATCCAATGTTTGAGGAGGCACTGCCATCCTTGCCTCTTTAGAGGAAATGCCCCTTTCATATTATATTTTATACAATTTTATAAGTAATCAGTAGCTCTGAATTTATCTGTCCTTTTTCGTGATCATCCATTGGCTTTTCTTTGCCATGACTCAAACACTAACCTGATTCCCCGACTCTGGAGACTCGCTGTGACAGATGGCGTCTGCTGTGTTCACAGAGAGAGCAGAAATCACAGAGCAAAGGCCAGAAGGGGCGCGGAGACAGTCAAGGCTCCTTAACCCGCATCTTCAAGAGGGTAAACCTTCAATCCTCATCATTAATGTGACATCGCTGGCCGGTTCTCATGTCGGTTCTCTCTTTCAGGGAGGAAGCCAGTCCGCCTCATCCGCCAAGCGCTGAACCATCGCCTCTTCTCCTGTAAACACAGAGGATGACAGATCCAATCTCTTTATTTTTCTAATACAGTAACAATGACTTGAAGAGGCTTCTGCATTGATATGTTACAATCTGAACTGCTCCTGTTCGGTCCTGTATCATGTAGTTGTGTATAATCTTGAACTAGTGATCAGTGTGAGTGTCAGCATGTTTGTCTTGTTGAAATGCTTTGGTCTCGTCTCTGTAGTGTTATCTTACCTCGTCTGTGAGTGTGTGTATTAGACCTCAGATGTGTTTTCCACACTCTTCATGTGTCCATGAACAAAGAGTGATGTGGTCTGCGTCCTGTAATCCACTAAACATGTTGTGCATGTGCTGAGATCCACAACACACGACTTCCGAACACACACGGGCTTGTTCAGTGTTTAACTCCATGACTGATGTATGTGCCCTTCGCTTGTTATAGTTCCAGCCTTCATTCTCTATTCTTCTATCAGGAAGAAGCAAACACAGTTTCCAGGTTAAAGTCATATGAACACTATTATGTATCTCACACTTGATACACTTTGTATGTTATTTTAATTTAACATGCTTTATATTAAAATCAAGTCACGTAAAAACTTGAGTGTTCATGTTTTTCTATCCTGCTCATACAGAAACTGTTCATTTCTAAAGGGTTGTATGTTCATAGTCACCTTCTTTTCGTAGCATTACTCTATAAGTGCAGAAGTGTTAATGATGATCCAGGAAAACAGTGAGTCTTCACTCACTGACCAGCAGATCTCTCTCTCACACACACACACACACACACACACACACACACACACACACACACACACACACACACACACGCACACGAGTCTCCCTCTGAAACACTGAACAGCTGCAGCAGATTATAAAGCCTTCACTTGTGTTAATGTTAAGCCGGCTTCACAACAAAATCAACAACAAACACCAGTGTGTGTTAGAATAGTGTGCTAGATATATCGCACTGAACACTTGTATTAGTTGTTGGCCGGTTTCTGTGTCAGATAATGCAGGAGTTATAGTGATCTTCAGTCACTCAACGTGGGAAATTCTCATATATTTTTGGATCATATACTGTGGATTTTGATATATAAGTTTTTGAGTGTGTATTCAGCATTCATTATAGTTTAGTCAAACTAATGCTGTCACACTTAATCCATAAATAAAACCCATCAATTCATAAAAACAGATTAGAACAAAGTTGCAGAAAAACAAAAATTGAAAACTGATAAACATTTGAAAAAAAAAAACCTAAATTTATTCTTAAATATTTGTGCATATTACAAAACCGTTTGCCAAAATTGGATCCCATTAAACTGATCATGTGATATCTCAGGGATTGTGGGACTTTAGTATCTAGAACGTACTGCTTTAGTTTTACCACAGATGAGGATACAAATCAAAACTTGAAACTAGATCCTTTCAAATACACAATTACAATCTTTACTTTAGTCGAGACAAATATGGCTCTAACGTAAAACAATAATTAAAAAAACTGTAAAAAATGAAACTTGCAGCCACTTCATTGAGTTCAGTCCTTGACTCTGAGTGTTCAGATGCAGCATGGAGTGTGTACAATCATGAACATTCACAGAAACGCATGATTCGTATCACTGTAAGTCCCGTGATCGGCGCTGCTGATGTCAGGGGAAGCAGAGGCTCATGGGAAGACTGTCGGCCGGGTGAAGCAGAGGCTCATGGGAAGACTGTCGGTCGGGTGAAGCAGAGGCTCATGGGAAGACTGTCGGGATGGGGCACTGCCAGCCCTCTGAAGACTCCTGCACACTCTCCTCCAGATCCAGAGCCGACTGCGAGTGTTTGCCCTGCTGTGACGGCGCCGGCGGCGAGTCCGACTCAGAGTCGTGTTCCAGCACCACCTCCACCTCCTGCGGCTTCACTGTCAGGGAACGAGACAAGAGTTCACTGTTGCTGATATTATTCACAGGTACATCTATGAGCATTCACACCAAGAGCAGATCAGCCGGCGTGTGGTCACTAGCTCCGCCCACCAGTGTTTGATTGACAGACAGTACAGAAGAAACCTGTCTGATAACAGGATCAGTGTGTGGAGAGAGAGACGAGTGACGTCAGCTTTAGACACTTTAAACTCATTATTCTCCCTCTTCCCATCGATCATCAGCTCAGAGAGAAGTTTAACTTTAATTAAAAATGAAAAAAAGATTCAAGAAGTAAAAACGAATGTTTGTCGGGTGTTTAATAGTGGAAATAAGGTGTTTCCCAATAAAGCAGCATCCACTTTTGATTTGAATAAATATAATCATATCATAAATATCAATAGTATCAATAGGTGACAATTATTTTCAGTGTGCAAACAGCATTTGCCTTGTTGGTTTTGTCTATAATTTCAACTGCCAACGTTTTAAGAAGAAACATCTGTAATATTAGTGTCTGTGCTGGGGAAATGTCCCTCAGCAGCAACAACTGCAATCACCTTTACCTGTGTATTCACACTCATACGGTAGGTTCCCTTTCGAGGGCACTCGCGCGGCGTGGACTGACGCTGAGGGAACGCATCGCGTAATGACGTCTTGAAGCCCATGTGAAGTCAGTCCAGTGGTGTGGCGGATCGTCAGGCGGGAGACGTCACGAACAGGACACTATGAGGCCTGCCCAAAACAGAGCCGCGCTAGCTTCTGTGTGAAACTATCTCGGTCTGTTTGTTGTTGTTCTGTCTTTCTATATAAATATAAATAAAGTTATGGCAAGCAAGCAGCAGTTCAGAGTGTGTGTGCACCCCTACCCGTGTTATTTAACGGGTGGACACACACAACCTTTGTGTTGCTTGTTTGGGTGAGGAGCTGGAGGGCTGTGGACACTGTGATGTGCTTCCGGTGCCGGCGCTCTGATCCTGCCAGCCGTTCTGTCGCGAGGACGCTCAGGCTCGCGCTCCCCAGGGTCATGGGATCCCCAGGGTCAGGGGTCAGGATCACACTCCCCAGGGTCATGGGATCCCAAGGGTCAGGGGTCAGGCTCGCGCTCCCCAGGGTCATGGGATCCCCAGGGTCAGGGGTCAGGATCACACTCCCCAGGGTCATGGGATCCCCAGGTTCAGGGGTCAGGATCACACTCCCCAGGGTTATGGGATCCCCAGGGTCAGGGGTCAGGCTCGCGCTCCCCAGGGTCATGGGATCCCCAGGGTCAGGGGTCAGGATCACACTCCCCAGGGTTATGGGATCCCCAGGGTCAGGGGTCAGGCTCGCGCTCCCCAGGGTCATGGGATCCCCAGGGTCAGGGGTCAGGATCACACTCCCCAGGGTTATGGGATCCCCAGGGTCAGGGGTCAGGCTCGCGCTCCCCAGGGTCATGGGATCCCCAGGGTCAGGGGTCAGGCTCGCGCTCCCCAGGGTCATGGGATCCCCAGGGTCAGGGGTCAGGCTCACGCTCCCCAGGGTCATGGGATCCCCAGGGTCAGGGGTCAGGATCACGCTCCCCAGGGTCATGGGATCCCAAGGGTCAGGGGTCAGGATCACACTCCCCAGGGTTATGGGATCCCCAGGGTCAGGGGTCAGGCTCGCGCTCCCCAGGGTCATGGGATCCCCAGGGTCAGGGGTCAGGATCACACTCCCCAGGGTCATGGGATCCCAAGGGTCAGGGGTCAGGCTCGCGCTCCCCAGGGTCATGGGATCCCCAGGGTCAGGGGTCAGGATCACACTCCCCAGGGTCATGGGATCCCCAGGGTCAGGGGTCAGGATCACACTCCCCAGGGTTATGGGATCCCCAGGGTCAGGGGTCAGGCTCGCGCTCCCCAGGGTCATGGGATCCCCAGGGTCAGGGGTCAGGATCACACTCCCCAGGGTCATGGGATCCCCAGGGTCATGGGATCCCCAGGGTCAGGGGTCAGGATCACACTCCCCAGGGTCATGGGATCCCCAGGGTCAGGGGTCAGGCTCGCGCTCCCCAGGGTCATGGGATCCCCAGGGTCTGGGGTCAGGATCACACTCCCCAGGGTCATGGGATCCCCAGGGTCAGGGGTCAGGATCACACTCCCCAGGGTCATGGGATCCCCAGGGTCAGGGGTCAGGATCACACTCCCCAGGGTCAGGCTCGCACTCCCCAGAGTCATGGGATCCCCAGGGTCAGGGGTCAGGGTCACACTACCCAGGGTCATGGGATCCCCAGGGTCAGGGGTCAGGATCACAGTCGTGGGGTTCACAGATCGACCTATCAGCGGGGTTAGAGACGGCCCAGCCTTATCTCTGCCCTCACCTGATGGACCCAGTGCCTTCTCCCAGGGTTTGGAGCCCGCGCTGCGAGTACTTCCGCCCGGATTGAGGCACACTGCAGCTGTCTAGTCCTGAGGAAGCAGATGTCAGTGTTGGAGCAGGAGATACTGAGGATTCACCACCTCACTCTCATGCTTTTGCTTGGGCTTTTGAGGGGCTTTTCACTGGCTCATGAGTCGGTCGGACGCCTTCACCTATGGCTGTCCGTTCCCACTCTACTAGGAGTCTGGCGGCCTCAAGGCCCTTATGTCAGGAGTTGCTCTCCGAGATGTCTGTGATGCGGCAGGGTGGACCTCACCGCACACATTTACACCAGGGTCTGCTCCTCGTGATCTAACACTGGAAAGCCACATTTGTGTGGCGGTGTCCGGGTTTTACACTGGATAAATTAATATTAGCAGAAATGACACGTAACCTGGCCAGTGTCTTCCTTCACCAACTTGCAACACAGACCGCCTTGCTAATACACACATGTGGGAGATGCGCAAGGGATAAAAATAACTTGAACAAGCCATTAATGGCATGTTTGAGTCATGCTCTTAACAAACTATTTTATTTCCTCTTTCCATATTGTGAATAATAAATGTGTATCATTTTAATTTGCTTGTTACACAATCAAGCCGGACTTATTGCAATAATTATTTGCTTTTAAAATCAAAAGCTCTCAATTCATCTCAAAAATAAAACATTGCTGCAAAACGTTCTTGTACTTTACTTTTGAAGGCAAAATCACTATTATTATCATATTATTGCTGGCGGGCCAGTTTTGGCCGACCCCTGGTATAGACGACTGTGACCTCGGTTCCCTGAAGAGGGAACGAGACGCTGCGTCACCTTGCCATATCTCCTACGTGCCTGTCAGCGGCTTACTTCAGACTTTACGAGGCTAGCGCTGCTCTGTTTTGGGCAGGCCTCATAGTGTCCTGGTTCGTGACGTCTCCCACCTCTGACGATCCGCCACACCACTGGACTGACTTCACATGTGCTTCAAGATGTCATTACGCAAGCGTTTCCTCTTCAGGGAGCCGAGGTTACATCAGTTGATCTGAGTAAAGCGTGACTTCCTGGATCATTGGGCAGTAAATCTGAGGTGACTAGTCCACATTGTCTATAGCAGGGGTGGGCAAACTACGGCCCGCGGGCCACATACGGCCCGTTAGGCTGTTTAATCCGGCCCGTCGAGTATTTAAAAAATTGTCTTAAGATCACATTCATTTTGCCTTTTTCTTGCAATACTTTGCATTATATATATATATTGCGTTGCATCTATTTGACAATCGGAATATCAGATACTTCATGCCATAGCTAACAAATGTAAAAAAGGAAAAATGACATAAAAGCAGATCATCCTTCATTCAGCGCTGTTGTGGCTGCGGTGTGTCACGTAACAAGCAATGACGCGTCACCATGGAAACCAAACAGACAGCGACTTAAGCGCATAGACTTGTTGCACGTTAATGTTTTTTCCTTTTTTGGAAACTCACAGAGAAAAAAAATGTTTGGTAATCGCTTGCACACCTGTTTAGTTTTTCCTTTGGTTTGTCTGCTATTTAGTTTCTTTCCTCTTCTGGATTTGTGGATGTATCCTGACTGATTCCGTTTACCGACCTTTATCGCCCGGCTTTCGACTACGCTCCCCTGTCTGCCATGTACAGAACCCGGTTTTGTTCATTAAATGTTCTGATCTGCCTTTGCTTTTTATGTTTTATTTTATTATACTTAAAATAAATTTGTATAGTCGAATTGTATTTGTAGTGCTTATGAAACGCAGTTTTCGCGTGCATATGATACGCACTTTATGGCGTGTAACAGGCACGCACTCCGCACCCCTAATCCTAACCAAGGGGTTTACAGTGCGTAGCATATGCACCAAAAAAACATTTTTGGTGTATAAATGGCACGAGAAATAAAATTTGTGGTATAGATACGCACTTTCATGAGATCGTGTTTCATAATCTGCTACTGGGCCGGCCCTCTGTCAAATTTTAAGACCCAGTGTGGCCCTTGAGCCAAGAAGTTTGCCCACCCCTTGTCTATAGCCTATAAGAGAAAGACCCAAGAATACAGTAATGATGACTAAAAGCTGAAGAGCTGAGCTCAGAACACGGCCGTGATGAAGTGTGTGGCTCATTTGATGGCTGTGTAATAATCTCCTTTCTCCAAAGCAAAATTCAAGGGACTTTTTTTAGGCAGTCACAGAAGCAAAAAATGTCAGAAGTTTAACCCAGTTTCATGTGTCTGTCTCTGACATGCGGCAGAAAGAGCCTGAAGTCAGCATTTCCCCCCCGTCTACTCAATTTAAAAAATATTATTCAACATGCTTTGTCATTTTGACAAATTGAAAAATAAGGGTCAATTGAGTTACTCTTCTCATCCACCAATCTATATGTACACAAACTACCAGTTTCTCATGATCTGAAAGGGACAGTTCACCCAAAAATGGAGATTGTCATGATTTACTGTTGTCATGATGGCTAGTGTTAATGTTTGATTACCAACATTCTTCTAGATATCTTCTTCTGTGTCCAGCACTCATACAGGTTTGTAACAGCATGAGTGTGAGTAAATGATGAGAGACTCTTCATGTTTGGGTGAACTGTCTCTTTAAGAACCCTGAGCACAGGCTGATGACCTGATGACCTGACGACCTGATGACCTGCTCCACACGTACCGGTGAGTTTGCTGCAGGACGGCAGATAGCCGTGAGATCTCTTCATGTGCAGCTTCATGTTGCTCTTCTGGGTGAAGCTGATGGTGCACACCTCGCACCTGTAGGGCTTCTCTCCCGTGTGCTTGACCCGGTGCACCTGCAGAGCGCTCTTCTGGTTGAAGGCTTTATCACACAGAGGACACTTGAAGGGCCGCTCACCTGAAACCAAGAACACATCCCAGTGAACCTTCACAAACACCTGACTGTACTCAATATCTTACACAACTGCAAAAATACGTACTTTATGGTACTTATGGTAATTAACATACTCATTTCCTTATTTTCAGAAAAAAATACAATAAATTGCACTAAAGGAATTAACCCCCTGTGGTCGGCTATCACGCCGGCGTGATCTGCTCGTTTTTTTTCATATCAGTGCAAAAGAGATATAAGAAATACTGTGTTGATTTTGATCTTACATGCTTGTGTTGTACATCATTCAAAACTGTTAAATGTCTTTTATTTGTGTACACTCATAATAAAAACAAAATGTTATGTTTTTCGTAAAATAAAGAAAATAAACATGATGCGCGTTCTGCCGTCTCTCTCAATGTGAAACTCATTCTGAAACGCGACAGAAAATGACCTGTAACTCAGCGAATGTTTGTCACACAGACTTGAAACGCATGTCTATACAACGCTTGCAGTCTCTATTGTTAAAGTATGTATATTATATAAAAAACAAATATTCTCTGTTTAAGTAATCTGTATGAAAGCAGCGACATGTACAGTTTCTCAAACGCGTCCTCATTAACTCTAATGTGACCACACCCACGCGCGCACAAGCGATTGACATGCAAATGATCCACGCGGAGGAACGCAGACCTGTAAACGCCCTCATCACCTCAAAACAAAGAATCAGAGACTTCGGTAACTTACTCCTCTGCTTTTCATCGAGTTTGGAAGACTGTGTTTGTGCTGTGCTGTTTACCTTGGATTAACCTCAGAAGAATTAGAAGAACGTGATTTGAAGATGAGAAGATTTTTAAGGTAAGACATGTTAAACTGGTGGTGCCAGATTAAAATGTATGTTATGAAATGAGATTGGAGTAAAAACATGAACTAAGCCTAATATCGTACGTATATGTATCTATAAATAGACAGAAACATGTTCAAATGTGAACTAGACTGGTAGGCAACCTTTCAGTGCTAAATGTATACATGTTCGACACGAGGATGTTTTTATATTCTATAATAAAACACAGCATGGTAAAAGTAGGCTAGTATGAGTGTATACTATGGTGAATATTATAATGTTTAGAACCGTGTTTACTGTTAAATACTGTGTTTGTGGATATCTGCTCAAACGTAGATGTATAATATGGTAACAATACTTAGTTTAATAGTTTTGAGCGCTTGATCGCTTCAGTAAATGTTCTCTGCACGCGTTTGCGTTTGAAAAGCAAAATGCACCAAACAATAGGCTTCATTTTTTTTACTCCAAATGTTTATTTTTGTTATGACATTATGAAATGAGATTGAAGTAACATATGATAATCAATATATGTTTCTCTAGTGCAGTGTTACTGAAGTGTTCCTGTTTAACGATTTATAGACTATTGTTATTATTATTTTATGCAGCACAGCACATAGCTTATGCCTACAAGGCACAACAAACTTGTTGTTCATTATATATATATAAAATGAACACCAGGTTTGTTGTGCCTTGTAGGCATAAGCTATGTGCTGTGCTGCTATATATATATATGTGTGTGTGTGTGTGTGTGTGTGTGAGTGTGTGTGTATTCTGTACATTTTAAAAAGCAATTTTAACCTGAAAAATCTAAAATGTATTCCCTAAATCGTGCAGCCCTTTCTCTTGATATCAGTATGTTCACAGCGTTTTTTTTCAGGGATCAGATGCTCCACTGAGGAGTCCTGCTGACTTCAACATTCACATGAGTCTCTGTACATGAACATGGTAAAGTGAAAAATCAAACACCATGGAAATGAAAGGTATGTACTATGTTTCAGGAATGGCACAAAGGTGTATAAGTCTGGTTAAGTGTCTGTCTTTAGTTCAGTGTGTTAAATAATGTGCTTTTTGTCATTTGTTGTGTATCTTTGGATTATGTTGTGTTGTAAATAAATCCAAACAATCAAAAAGCCATTATTTTTTAAATCTCCTCATTCTTTGTGAAAGGTTGCTCAGAATGGCAGGGCCTGATAGCACCTGATAGGGCCATTATGGGTGGGTCTTTGTCTTTCTCAGGTGTGAAAGAAATTAAATATTCATGATGTTCACGCCTCTTCGCATAAAGCTTTCTCACACAAAACATGTCTTGCAAATTTTAAATCAATATACTGTATTGTCTTATCTCAATGAGTATGCAGGATGATTTTCACATAGTTTTAGAGCAAATATTCTAGGCTACGTCATACAATTTTCAAAAGTCTTGTGAAGAAATAATCAGTAGGGGTTTCATGGCCTTATTTCAGTGAGAATTTTTTTTTGTATTTTCACAAACCACGCATAAATGTCATTATCTCAAAACTACAAACTTTTACATACATGCTGCTGATATATTATTGTAGCAGAGTTTGTGCTGAATACAGTGTAATCAGACTTTAGCCATGAAAATGTCACAAGTAACAGAAATAAGCACAAATGTCAGAGCATGTCAGAACACCTCCAGGGCCAGAAAACAGCTCAGACCCCAGAGGGTTAAAAGGCAGGCCTGAAAGTAGCCAATGATGTGCTGTTTTTAAGTCACATGACATTTGAATGTCCCTCCAGAACTCTCTATCTCCCTCACATGAAAGACACCTGTTGAAGTGCTCCAGATTCTTTTTTGCAGCATCTTTGATAAGTAAATTAGATATTTTTACTCACAAATCAACAGTTATTTATTTATTTGAAGTGATTATTGTAGAATAATTGTATTTATGTATAAATAACAAATTGATTTCTTCTTTTCAGAAAATGAATACAGCAATATTTTACAGAGAGGGCAATAGTGCAGAGTTAGCTCTTCCATGTGATGAGAGTGAGGATGAGTAAGCCAAACGATAGGGATCTATTTATTTGTGGTTTGCATGAGTTCCAAGTATATAAATCTATCAATTTCTAAAGGAAATGTGCAATTTAAGTAGAAAAGAAAATCACAATTTTATAGAAAAACTATAATTTCCCCAAAAATCTTTTTGCATTTGTATGATTAAAGCTACTTCATGTAATAAAAACTGATTTTAAAAAATATTTAATGGTTAGAGCATAATGCATACCACAGAGGGTTAATTCATCCATTTGAGACTGTGATCACGTGACAGTCCTGCAGGAGAAGGACAGGACGGCAGTAACAGAGCGAGAGCAGAGCTTTACCTGTGTGTGTGCGGTTGTGCCTCTCTAACTGACTGGGTTTGGCGAAGGCTTTGTCACAGTTGGCGCATTTGAAGACTTTGGGTTTCTGAGCGCTGACTTTGGGTCCCTTCTTATGGACATACTCGTGCTCCTGAAAGAGACATTTAACAGTTCATTACAGCAACAAAGACCCAGAGGATCAGAATGACACTCAATCCCCTCTATAGCAGACTTAAAATGATCTGTGACATGCTGTCGATTAACAGAGAACAACATTTAGACTCAGTTTGTAAAAAACAAACGGGAAACAGTAATGTACTGTACTTATAAAGGGAATATGACATGAATTAAGGATTTAGAGGAACATTTGGTCATGGAGTGTCAATATGTGCTGTAAAATAAGAGATTTTAATAGAGGACATTTTTAAGTGTGAACATTAATATTTTTTACATGGGAAAAAGAGATTGTTTAGCAGCCATGAATTGTTTATTCACACATTGTACTGCTATGATTTCTATATAATTGGGTAGAATTAAAAATAATTTATATATAAAACATTACTTTTTCAAATTCAACAGTCAAAAAACATATGTGTGAATTGTTGATTTCTGTTTGTTGGTTTATGCCACTTTTCTGCATGCGAGAGAATGTGTCATGTATTGGGGCCGATTGCTGCCATCTGCTGAGAGAAACAAAAATAACATGACTTGAAAATCATGTGACCATAATCGCCAGGAGAGGCCTACAGTGTAAAGTTATGCATCTGGATATACACTGTGTGGACAAAAGCATTGGGACACTCCTCTTAATTACTGAATTGAGGTGTGTAAATCAAGCCTTTACTCTTGCAGTCTGCATCTACAAACATTAGTGACATAAATGTGTGGTTCTTCTGGAGCTCAGTGAACTCAGTGTGGTCAGGGATAGGAGGGCACCTTTGCAGTAAGTCAGTTCATGGCATTTGATCCCTACTAGATTTTCCTCAGTCAAGTGGGGTATTATTGGAAAGTGGAAGTGTTTAAACACAGCAGCAACTCAGACATGAAGCAGAAGATCATGTAAAGCCACAGAGTGAACCGGTCACGAGTGCTCTGCTGATTCAATAGAAGAGATCGTGAACCAGACACACGGGAATCTAGTGGAAAGCCTTCCCAGGAGAGTGGAAGCTGTTATAGCTGAGGAAGGCAAGATGGATTCCTTGAAGTATCAGGAAATCCTAGGAGAAAACGTCATGCCGTCAGTGAGGAAGCTGTAGGGCTGGACCCGAATATTCGAATATTCGTTCGGTGGGTTGGTATTCGATGTGAAAATTTGACATTCGAATATTCGGGTTTTTTGTTGTTGTTTTTTGCACACCTGAGATCCGAACGGTTCTCGAATAAGGCCGGCGACACACTGGCTGCGTGGCGTGTCCGTTTTTATTTCGGCTCCCATGTTAACAGGAGTTTGCACACTGCCTGCGTGAGACACGCGGAAAACACACGCATGCTAGAGATAGAACCGACGCCTATAGGACTATAGTGGAGTGCGGCGCGCCAGAAGTGTCACACGGACAAGTGGATCAGTTCCAGCAACGGGAGTGTTCTCTGGCTAGAGCAGAACAGCGGAGTGTGTGTGGACCGAAGCGCATGAGAACAGCGGAGTGTGTGTGGACCGAAGCGCATGAGAACAGCGGAGTGTGTGTGGACCGAAGCGCATGAGAACAGCGGAGTGTGTGTGGACAGAAGTGGACGCCTGAGCTTGTGTTTTGGGTTAAGCTGCGTTGCTTTGACATTGTGGAAAATAGAATAATAGAAACAAAATGTATTAAGCTTTTTACCCGTTATTATCAATCTAAATTAATCTAGTTTTTAATTTAACTTAATTTCGTTTTTCTTTATTTAAATTTCTTTATTTAAATTTAGTTTTTTATTTTATTTAAATTTAGTTTTTCTTTATTTAAATTTAGTTTTTCTTTATTTAAATCTACCCATTACTGTGTCAGTAATTTGTTAGTCAGAAAAATATTAGACTACCTTATTAAAAGTATTGCTTAATTTAACAGACCTGTGTGTGTGTGTTTAATATCACTAGTGCGGTGTCTGTTCTCGGAGCATAAGCCCTGCCCGCGTGAGGTGCGCCGCTTCCCGCTCGCGCTGTTCTGTGGTTTACTAAAAGCTTATTAATTCTGAACGTGTCGCGTCTCCATCTATATTGCACCAAATGCGACACTGCACTCCCTTGTGAAGTCGATCGGATGAACGGTTCTCGAAATAATCAAAATGCAAACGGACAGACAGACACATAGAGATTCCTGCCTTTATTAGAGAGAAGAATATGTTCAGCCCCTTCTCTCCGAAGCTTCCAATATTCGGTGTTCATCACTACCCAAGCTTCGAAGCTCAAAAAATGGTATTCGGACCAGCCCTAGGAAGCTGAAGCTTGGACCTTCAACATGACAGTGATCCCAAGCATTCCTCAAATTCCAGCAAGGCTTGGTTTCAGAAGAAGTCCTGGAAGATTATACAGTCTCCTGTCCTGACTTGAACCTCATGGGAAATCTCTGGTGGGATTGGAAGACGGCGGTTGCAGCAGCGAACTCAAGAATATTCCTGAACTGGAGGCCATTGCTCATGAGGAATGGGCTCAGATTACGAGGTTATACATCTCGTAAATTAAATAAATTATATAAATGATAAATTAATAAATTAAACAAGAACGTTCAAACTGTGAGCAAACAAGTGGATTCTATGACAAAGATTTTTTGAGTCACTCAGTATGTATTTTTAATAATGTTAAAATGGTGTAATATTTATAAATGGGATTATCATCTTCATTTATATAGCGCTTTTAACAATGTAGATTGTTTCAAAGCAGCTTTACAGAGATAAGCGTATAATTTAAGGTAACAGAGATTGTTTCGGCTTTACAGCAGAGTTAAGTTATTTTCCATCTAAAGTTAGTTTTGATTGATTTGCTTCCGTCGCAACGATCATTTGTTATTAAATTTGGGGCCGCTAAGACGACACCATTCCCTCTACACAGACTTTAAACGCGAACCTGTGAGAAACGCTGATGGCGTTCAGATGCGCATTTAGAACGGGTTCTATAGTTATGTGCGTTTGAATATACGCAGGTTTGGAATTCCCTACAAGCCAAGCCTAAACAAAGGATTTTGCATTTATCCATTTGGTTCAAGTGCAGAGCGCTTACAGGAAGACTCCGCCCACACACTCTTCTGATTGGCTGTGACTTTGAACTGATTTTGTCTCGTCTGGTGTGGACAGAAACTGCTTGTCGCTGGAATCTTATCGCATCATGTCTGGTTAGGACACGTGTTGGAAATAATGAAGAGGAGATGGAGATTTTAATAACTGACGTACTGTAAGTCTATACTGGGCTCACAATAAACACGGATCTCAGGTAAAGAACTGCAGATGTTAGTCGGGTGGGCAATACCTTGAGGTGTGTGTGGAGCAGGTGTGTGTGTGTGTGATACCTTGAGGTGTGTGTGGAGCAGGTGTGTGTGTGTGATACCTTGAGGTGTGTGTGGAGCAGGTGTGTGTGTGTGATACCTTGAGGTGTGTGTGGAGCAGGTGTGTGTGTGTGATACCTTGAGGTGTGTGTGGAGCAGGTGTGTGTGTGTGATACCTTGAGGTGTGTGTGGAGCAGGTGTGTGTGTGTGATACCTTGAGGTGTGTGTGGAGCAGGTGTGTGTGTGTGATACCTTGAGGTGTGTGTGGAGCAGGTGTGTGTGTGTGTGATACCTTGAGGTGTGTGTGGAGCAGGTGTGTGTGTGTGATACCTTGAGGTGTGTGTGGAGCAGGTGTGTGTGTGTGATACCTTGAGGTGTGTGTGGAGCAGGTGTGTGTGTGATACCTTGAGGTGTGTGTGGAGCAGGTGTGTGTGTGTGATACCTTGAGGTGTGTGTGGAGCAGGTGTGTGTGTGTGATACCTTGAGGTGTGTGTGGAGCAGGTGTGTGTGTGTGATACCTTGAGGTGTGTGTGGAGCAGGTGTGTGTGTGTGATACCTTGAGGTGTGTGTGGAGCAGGTGTGTGTGTGTGATACCTTGAGGTGTGTGTGGAGCAGGTGTGTGTGTGATACCTTGAGGTGTGTGTGGAGCAGGTGTGTGTGTGTGATACCTTGAGGTGTGTGTGGAGCAGGTGTGTGTGTGTGTGATACCTTGAGGTGTGTGTGGAGCAGGTGTGTGTGTGTGATACCTTGAGGTGTGTGTGGAGCAGGTGTGTGTGTGTGATACCTTGAGGTGTGTGTGGAGCAGGTGTGTGTGTGTGATACCTTGAGGTGTGTGTGGAGCAGGTGTGTGTGTGTGATACCTTGAGGTGTGTGGCCCGTTTGAAGGCTTTGCTGCAGACTCGGCACACGTGGCAGCGCTCCTTCCCGTGCTCCTGTCTGCAGTGTCTCCTGAGAGCGTTGGCCGTCAGCAGAGTCTGGCTGCAGTAGAAACACTGGTGCTTCTGCTTCGGCTCGGCCTCCTTCTCCTCCGGCTGCGGATCCAGCATCTGCGTCACAAATCACACACCCACATCAGACCCAGTGTGTGTGTCACAAATCACACACTTCCACATCAGACCCAGTGTGTGTGTCACAAATCACACACTTCCACATCAGACCCAGTGTGTGTGTGTGCACAAATCACACACTTCCACATCAGACCCAGTGTGTGTGTCACAAATCACACACTTCCACATCAGACCCAGTGTGTGTGTGTGCACAAATCACACACTTCCACATCAGACCCAGTGTGTGTGTGCACAAATCACACACTTCCACATCAGACCCAGTGTGTGTGTGCACAAATCACACACTTCCACATCAGACCCAGTGTGTGTGTGCACAAATCACACACTTCCACATCAGACCCAGTGTGTGTGTGCACAAATCACACACTTCCACATCAGACCCAGTGTGTGTGTCACAAATCACACACTTCCACATCAGACCCAGTGTGTGTGTGTGCACAAATCACACACTTCCACATCAGACCCAGTGTGTGTGTGCACAAATCACACACACCCACATCAGACCCAGTGTGTGTGTGCACAAATCACACACTTCCACATCAGACCCAGTGTGTGTGTCACAAATCACACACATCCACATCAGACCCAGTGTGTGTGTGCACAAATCACACACTTCCACATCAGACCCAGTGTGTGTGTGTGCACAAATCACACACTTCCACATCAGACCCAGTGTGTGTGTGCACAAATCACACACTTCCACATCAGACCCAGTGTGTGTGTCACAAATCACACACATCCACATCAGACCCAGTGTGTGTGTGCACAAATCACACACATCCACATCAGACCCAGTGTGTGTGTGCACAAATCACACACTTCCACATCAGACCCAGTGTGTGTGTGCACAAATCACACACTTCCACATCAGACCCAGTGTGTGTGTCACAAATCACACACTTCCACATCAGACCCAGTGTGTGTGTGCACAAATCACACACTTCCACATCAGACCCAGTGTGTGTGTCACAAATCACACACATCCACATCAGACCCAGTGTGTGTGTGTGCACAAATCACACACTTCCACATCAGACCCAGTGTGTGTGTGCACAAATCACACACTTCCACATCAGACCCAGTGTGTGTGTGCACAAATCACACACATCCACATCAGACCCAGTGTGTGTGTGTGCACAAATCACACACTTCCACATCAGACCCAGTGTGTGTGTCACAAATCACACACATCCACATCAGACCCAGTGTGTGTGTGTGCACAAATCACACACTTCCACATCAGACCCAGTGTGTGTGTGCACAAATCACACACATCCACATCAGACCCAGTGTGTGTGTGTGCACAAATCACACACTTCCACATCAGACCCAGTGTGTGTGTGCACAAATCACACACTTCCACATCAGACCCAGTGTGTGTGCACAAATCACACACTTCCACATCAGACCCAGTGTGTGTGAGCACAAATCACACACTTCCACATCAGACCCAGTGTGTGTGTGCACAAATTACACACACCCACATCAGACCCAGTGTGTGTGTGCACAAATCACACACTTCCACATCAGACCCAGTGTGTGTGTGCACAAATCACACACACCCACATCAGACCCAGTGTGTGTGTGTGCACAAATCACACACTTCCACATCAGACCCAGTGTGTGTGTGTGCACAAATCACACACTTCCACATCAGACCCAGTGTGTGTGAGCAAAAATCACACACTTCCACATCAGACCCAGTGTGTGTGTGTGCACAAATCACACACTTCCACATCAGACCCAGTGTGTGTGAGCAAAAATCACACACTTCCACATCAGACCCAGTGTGTGTGTGTGCACAAATCACACACTTCCACATCAGACCCAGTGTGTGTGAGCAAAAATCACACACTTCCACATCAGACCCAGTGTGTGTGTGCACAAATCACACACACCCACATCAGACCCAGTGTGTGTGTGCACAAATCACACACATCCACATCAGACCCAGTGTGTGTGTGTGCACAAATCACACACTTCCACATCAGACCCAGTGTGTGTGTGCACAAATCACACACTTCCACATCAGACCCAGTGTGTGTGTGCACAAATCACACACTTCCACATCAGACCCAGTGTGTGTGTGTGCACAAATTACACACTTCCACATCAGACCCAGTGTGTGTGTGCACAAATCACACACTTCCACATCAGACCCAGTGTGTGTGTGCACAAATCACACACTTCCACATCAGACCCAGTGTGTGTGTGCACAAATCACACACTTCCACATCAGACCCAGTGTGTGTGTGCACAAATCACACACTTCCACATCAGACCCAGTGTGTGTGTCACAAATCACACACACCCACATCAGACCCAGTGTGTGTGTGCACAAATCACACACATCCACATCAGACCCAGTGTGTGTGTGTGCACAAATCACACACTTCCACATCAGACCCAGTGTGTGTGTGCACAAATCACACACTTCCACATCAGACCCAGTGTGTGTGTACACAAATCACACACTTCCACATCAGACCCAGTGTGTGTGTGTGCACAAATTACACACTTCCACATCAGACCCAGTGTGTGTGTGTGCACAAATCACACACTTCCACATCAGACCCAGTGTGTGTGTGCACAAATCACACACTTCCACATCAGACCCAGTGTGTGTGTGCACAAATCACACACTTCCACATCAGACCCAGTGTGTGTGTGCACAAATCACACACTTCCACATCAGACCCAGTGTGTGTGTCACAAATCACACACTTCCACATCAGACCCAGTGTGTGTGTCACAAATCACACACTTCCACATCAGACCCAGAGTGTGTGTCACAAATCACACACTTCCACATCAGACCCAGTGTGTGTGTGTGCACAAATCACACACTTCCACATCAGACCCAGTGTGTGTGTGTGCACAAATCACACACTTCCACATCAGACCCAGTGTGTGTGTGCACAAATCACACACTTCCACATCAGACCCAGTGTGTGTGTGCACAAATCACACACATCCACATCAGACCCAGTGTGTGTGTCACAAATCACACACTTCCACATCAGACCCAGTGTGTGTGTGCACAAATCACACACTTCCACATCAGACCCAGTGTGTGTGTGCACAAATCACACACTTCCACATCAGACCCAGTGTGTGTGTCACAAATCACACACTTCCACATCAGACCCAGTGTGTGTGTGCACAAATCACACACTTCCACATCAGACCCAGTGTGTGTGTGCACAAATCACACACACCCACATCAGACCCAGTGTGTGTGTGTGCACAAATCACACACTTCCACATCAGACCCAGTGTGTGTGTGTGCACAAATCACACACTTCCACATCAGACCCAGTGTGTGTGAGCAAAAATCACACACTTCCACATCAGACCCAGTGTGTGTGTGTGCACAAATCACACACTTCCACATCAGACCCAGTGTGTGTGAGCAAAAATCACACACTTCCACATCAGACCCAGTGTGTGTGTGTGCACAAATCACACACTTCCACATCAGACCCAGTGTGTGTGAGCAAAAATCACACACTTCCACATCAGACCCAGTGTGTGTGTGCACAAATCACACACACCCACATCAGACCCAGTGTGTGTGTGCACAAATCACACACATCCACATCAGACCCAGTGTGTGTGTGTGTGCACAAATCACACACTTCCACATCAGACCCAGTGTGTGTGTGCACAAATCACACACTTCCACATCAGACCCAGTGTGTGTGTGCACAAATCACACACTTCCACATCAGACCCAGTGTGTGTGTGTGCACAAATTACACACTTCCACATCAGACCCAGTGTGTGTGTGCACAAATCACACACTTCCACATCAGACCCAGTGTGTGTGTGCACAAATCACACACTTCCACATCAGACCCAGTGTGTGTGTGCACACACTTCCACATCAGACCCAGTGTGTGTGTGCACAAATCACACACTTCCACATCAGACCCAGTGTGTGTGTGCACAAATCACACACTTCCACATCAGACCCAGTGTGTGTGTGCACAAATCACACACTTCCACATCAGACCCAGTGTGTGTGTCACAAATCACACACTTCCACATCAGACCCAAGTGTGTGTCGTGCACAAATCACACACTTCCACATCAGACCCAGTGTGTGTGTGCACAAATCACACACTTCCACATCAGACCCAGTGTGTGTGTGCACAAATCACACACTTCCACATCAGACCCAGTGTGTGTGTCACAAATCACACACTTCCACATCAGACCCAGTGTGTGTGTGCACAAATCACACACTTCCACATCAGACCCAGTGTGTGTGTGCACAAATCACACACTTCCACATCAGACCCAGTGTGTGTGTCACAAATCACACACTTCCACATCAGACCCAGTGTGTGTGTGCACAAATCACACACTTCCACATCAGACCCAGTGTGTGTGTGCACAAATCACACACTTCCACATCAGACCCAGTGTGTGTGTGCACAAATCACACACTTCCACATCAGACCCAGTGTGTGTGTCACAAATCACACACTTCCACATCAGACCCAGTGTGTGTGTGCACAAATCACACACTTCCACATCAGACCCAGTGTGTGTGTGCACAAATCACACACTTCCACATCAGACCCAGTGTGTGTGTGCACAAATCACACACTTCCACATCAGACC
Source organism: Squalius cephalus (assembly GCF_949319135.1). Classification (NCBI taxonomy): domain Eukaryota; kingdom Metazoa; phylum Chordata; class Actinopteri; order Cypriniformes; family Leuciscidae; genus Squalius; species Squalius cephalus. The sequence continues at coordinate 37,251,720 of NC_137136.1, forward strand.
CAGTGTGTGTGTGCACAAATCACACACTTCCACATCAGACCCAGTGTGTGTGTGCACAAATCACACACTTCCACATCAGACCCAGTGTGTGTGCACAAATCACACACTTCCACATCAGACCCAGTGTGTGTGTGCACAAATCACACACTTCCACATCAGACCCAGTGTGTGTGTGCACAAATCACACACTTCCACATCAGACCCAGTGTGTGTGTGCACAAATCACACACTTCCACATCAGACCCAGTGTGTGTGTGCACAAATCACACACTTCCACATCAGACCCAGTGTGTGTGTGCACAAATCACACACTTCCACATCAGACCCAGTGTGTGTGTGCACAAATCACACACTTCCACATCAGACCCAGTGTGTGTGTGCACAAATCACACACTTCCACATCAGACCCAGTGTGTGTGTGCACAAATCACACACTTCCACATCAGACCCAGTGTGTGTGTGCACAAATCACACACTTCCACATCAGACCCAGTGTGTGTGTGCACAAATCACACACTTCCACATCAGACCCAGTGTGTGTGTGCACAAATCACACACTTCCACATCAGACCCAGTGTGTGTGTGCACAAATCACACACTTCCACATCAGACCCAGTGTGTGTGTCACAAATCACACACTTCCACATCAGACCCAGTGTGTGTGTGCACAAATCACACACTTCCACATCAGACCCAGTGTGTGTGTGCACAAATCACACACTTCCACATCAGACCCAGTGTGTGTGTGCACAAATCACACACTTCCACATCAGACCCAGTGTGTGTGTGCACAAATCACACACTTCCACATCAGACCCAGTGTGTGTGTGCACAAATCACACACTTCCACATCAGACCCAGTGTGTGTGTGCACAAATCACACACTTCCACATCAGACCCAGTGTGTGTGTGCACAAATCACACACTCCCACATCAGACCCAGTGTGTGTGTGCACAAATCACACACTTCCACATCAGACCCAGTGTGTGTGTCACAAATCACACACTTCCACATCAGACCCAGTGTGTGTGTCACAAATCACACACTTCCACATCAGACCCAGTGTGTGTGTCACAAATCACACACTTCCACATCAGACCCAGTGTGTGTGTGCACAAATCACACACTTCCACATCAGACCCAGTGTGTGTGTCACAAATCACACACTTCCACATCAGACCCAGTGTGTGTGTGCACAAATCACACACTTCCACATCAGACCCAGTGTGTGTGTGCACAAATCACACACTTCCACATCAGACCCAGTGTGTGTGTGCACAAATCACACACTTCCACATCAGACCCAGTGTGTGTGTGCACAAATCACACACTTCCCACATCAGACCCAGTGTGTGTGTGCACAAATCACACACTTCCACATCAGACCCAGTGTGTGTGTGCACAAATCACACACTTCCACATCAGACCCAGTGTGTGTGCACAAATCACACACTTCCACATCAGACCCAGTGTGTGTGTCACAAATCACACACTTCCACATCAGACCCAGTGTGTGTGTGCACAAATCACACACTTCCACATCAGACCCAGTGTGTGTGTCACAAATCACACACTTCCACATCAGACCCAGTGTGTGTGTGCACAAATCACACACTTCCACATCAGACCCAGTGTGTGTGTGCACAAATCACACACTTCCACATCAGACCCAGTGTGTGTGCACAAATCACACACTTCCACATCAGACCCAGTGTGTGTGTGCACAAATCACACACTTCCACATCAGACCCAGTGTGTGTGTGCACAAATCACACACTTCCACATCAGACCCAGTGTGTGTGTGTCACAAATCACACACTTCCACATCAGACCCAGTGTGTGTGTGCACAAATCACACACTTCCACATCAGACCCAGTGTGTGTGTGCACAAATCACACACTTCCACATCAGACCCAGTGTGTGTGTGCACAAATCACACACTTCCACATCAGACCCAGTGTGTGTGTGTGCACAAATCACACACTTCCACATCAGACCCAGTGTGTGTGTGTGCACAAATCACACACTCCACATCAGACCCAGTGTGTGTGTGCACAAATCACACACATCCACATCAGACCCAGTGTGTGTGTGCACAAATCACACACTTCCACATCAGACCCAGTGTGTGTGTGCACAAATCACACACTTCCACATCAGACCCAGTGTGTGTGTGCACAAATCACACACTTCCACATCAGACCCAGTGTGTGTGTGCACAAATCACACACTTCCACATCAGACCCAGTGTGTGTGTGCACAAATCACACACTTCCACATCAGACCCAGTGTGTGTGTGCACAAATCACACACTTCCACATCAGACCCAGTGTGTGTGTGCACAAATCACACACTTCCACATCAGACCCAGTGTGTGTGTGCACAAATCACACACTTCCACATCAGACCCAGTGTGTGTGTGCACAAATCACAACATCAACACTTCCACATCAGACCCAGTGTGTGTGTGCACAAATCACACACTTCCACATCAGACCCAGTGTGTGTGTGCACAAATCACACACTCCACATCAGACCCAGTGTGTGTGTGCACAAATCACACACTTCCACATCAGACCCAGTGTGTGTGTCACAAATCACACACTTCCACATCAGACCCAGTGTGTGTGTCACAAATCACACACTTCCACATCAGACCCAGTGTGTGTGTCACAAATCACACACTTCCACATCAGACCCAGTGTGTGTGTGTGCACAAATCACACACTTCCACATCAGACCCAGTGTGTGTGTCACAAATCACACACTTCCACATCAGACCCAGTGTGTGTGTGCACAAATCACACACTTCCACATCAGACCCAGTGTGTGTGTGCACAAATCACACACTTCCACATCAGACCCAGTGTGTGTGCACAAATCACACACTTCCACATCAGACCCAGTGTGTGTGTGCACAAATCACACACTTCCACATCAGACCCAGTGTGTGTGTGTGCACAAATCACACACTTCCACATCAGACCCAGTGTGTGTGTGTCACAAATCACACACTTCCACATCAGACCCAGTGTGTGTGTGCACAAATCACACACTTCCACATCAGACCCAGTGTGTGTGTGCACAAATCACACACTTCCACATCAGACCCAGTGTGTGTGTGCACAAATCACACACTTCCACATCAGACCCAGTGTGTGTGTGCACAAATCACACACTTCCACATCAGACCCAGTGTGTGTGTGCACAAATCACACACACCCACATCAGACCCAGTGTGTGTGTGCACAAATCACACACTTCCACATCAGACCCAGTGTGTGTGTCACAAATCACACACTTCCACATCAGACCCAGTGTGTGTGTCACAAATCACACACTTCCACATCAGACCCAGTGTGTGTGTCACAAATCACACACTTCCACATCAGACCCAGTGTGTGTGTGTGCACAAATCACACACTTCCACATCAGACCCAGTGTGTGTGTCACAAATCACACACTTCCACATCAGACCCAGTGTGTGTGTGCACAAATCACACACTTCCACATCAGACCCAGTGTGTGTGTGCACAAATCACACACTTCCACATCAGACCCAGTGTGTGTGCACAAATCACACACTTCCACATCAGACCCAGTGTGTGTGTGCACAAATCACACACTTCCACATCAGACCCAGTGTGTGTGTGTGCACAAATCACACACTTCCACATCAGACCCAGTGTGTGTGTGTCACAAATCACACACTTCCACATCAGACCCAGTGTGTGTGTGCACAAATCACACACACCCACATCAGACCCAGTGTGTGTGTGCACAAATCACACACTTCCACATCAGACCCAGTGTGTGTGTCACAAATCACACACATCCACATCAGACCCAGTGTGTGTGTGCACAAATCACACACTTCCACATCAGACCCAGTGTGTGTGTGTGCACAAATCACACACTTCCACATCAGACCCAGTGTGTGTGTCACAAATCACACACATCCACATCAGACCCAGTGTGTGTGTGCACAAATCACACACTTCCACATCAGACCCAGTGTGTGTGTGCACAAATCACACACTTCCACATCAGACCCAGTGTGTGTGTCACAAATCACACACTTCCACATCAGACCCAGTGTGTGTGTGCACAAATCACACACTTCCACATCAGACCCAGTGTGTGTGTCACAAATCACACACATCCACATCAGACCCAGTGTGTGTGTGTGCACAAATCACACACTTCCACATCAGACCCAGTGTGTGTGTGCACAAATCACACACTTCCACATCAGACCCAGTGTGTGTGTGCACAAATCACACACATCCACATCAGACCCAGTGTGTGTGTGTGCACAAATCACACACTTCCACATCAGACCCAGTGTGTGTGTCACAAATCACACACATCCACATCAGACCCAGTGTGTGTGTGTGCACAAATCACACACTTCCACATCAGACCCAGTGTGTGTGTGCACAAATCACACACATCCACATCAGACCCAGTGTGTGTGTGTGCACAAATCACACACTTCCACATCAGACCCAGTGTGTGTGTGCACAAATCACACACATCCACATCAGAGCCAGTGTGTGTGTGCACAAATCGCACACTTCCACATCAGACCAAGTGTGTGTGTGCACAAATCACACACACCCACATCAGACCCAGTGTGTGTGTGTGCACAAATCACACACTTCCACATCAGACCCAGTGTGTGTGAGCACAAATCACACACATCCACATCAGACCCAGTGTGTGTGTGCACAAATCACACACACCCACATCAGACCCAGTGTGTGTGTGCACAAATCACACACTTCCACAACAGACCCAGTGTGTGTGTGCACAAATCACACACTTCCACATCAGACCCAGTGTGTGTGTGCACAAATCACACACTTCCACATCAGACCCAGTGTGTGTGTCACAAATCACACACATCCACATCAGACCCAGTGTGTGTGTGTGCACAAATCACACACTTCCACATCAGACCCAGTGTGTGTGTGCACAAATCACACACTTCCACATCAGACCCAGTGTGTGTGTGCACAAATCACACACATCCACATCAGACCCAGTGTGTGTGTGTGCACAAATCACACACTTCCACATCAGACCCAGTGTGTGTGTGCACAAATCACACACTTCCACATCAGACCCAGTGTGTGTGTGTGCACAAATCACACACTTCCACATCAGACCCAGTGTGTGTGTGCACAAATCACACACATCCACATCAGACCCAGTGTGTGTGTGTGCACAAATCACACACTTCCACATCAGACCCAGTGTGTGTGTGCACAAATCACACACATCCACATCAGAGCCAGTGTGTGTGTGCACAAATCGCACACTTCCACATCAGACCAAGTGTGTGTGTGCACAAATCACACACACCCACATCAGACCCAGTGTGTGTGTGTGCACAAATCACACACTTCCACATCAGACCCAGTGTGTGTGAGCACAAATCACACACTTCCACATCAGACCCAGTGTGTGTGTGCACAAATCACACACACCCACATCAGACCCAGTGTGTGTGTGCACAAATCACACACTTCCACAACAGACCCAGTGTGTGTGTGCACAAATCACACACTTCCACATCAGACCCAGTGTGTGTGTCACAAATCACACACTTCCACATCAGACCCAGTGTGTGTGTGCACAAATCACACACTTCCACATCAGACCCAGTGTGTGTGTGCACAAATCACACACTTCCACATCAGACCCAGTGTGTGTGTGTGCACAAATCACACACTTCCACATCAGACCCAGTGTGTGTGTGCACAAATCACACACTTCCACATCAGACCCAGTGTGTGTGTGTGCACAAATCACACACTTCCACATCAGACCCAGTGTGTGTGTGCACAAATCACACACTTCCACATCAGACCCAGTGTGTGTGTGCACAAATCACACACTTCCACATCAGACCCAGTGTGTGTGTCACAAATCACACACTTCCACATCAGACCCAGTGTGTGTGTCACAAATCACACACTTCCACATCAGACCCAGTGTGTGTGTCACAAATCACACACTTCCACATCAGACCCAGTGTGTGTGTGCACAAATCACACACTTCCACATCAGACCCAGTGCAGCACCTGGAAGAATCAGTGTGAACCACACAGACGAAACTCCTCATCTTAGATTAATAAAGTAATACATGATTGTCTCACAACAAACAAACAACAGTTATTGAGAAATGTGGACATCAAGTCCACTTGGACAACCCATGAAAGATACTCTGATATCTCTGATATCTGGTTTATTTGTATAGTGCTTTTCACACATCATTTCAAATCAGCTTTACAGATTGGATTATTATAATTTGATATGTATTATTACTATTAGTAAAGCTTTACTAGTGCATGCCACCCAACCAATGCAACAATCGTTACATGTGGGTAAATAAAATGTTTTAATATCTTTGTGACCAAACACGCTCGCAGTGCTTGACCAATCACAACACACCGCTCCAACCGACCAATCAGAGCACACTTTGCTTTTCAGAAGGTGTGTGAAGGTAAAAACGGAGAAATAGGGGCCAAGCTATACCAGCCAAACAAGCCAATAGCTGCGCCGCTAGGAGTGCTAGCATCTGATAAGCGGAACTGGACCAATGAACATCTTCACCAAAACATCAGCTCCGACCCCATCAAACTGCATATTCAACACAATGAAAGTGAAGGCTGCACTGAAACCAGGGCGGACACAACACAATAAGCACTCAACGCATGAAGTAAAACACAGAGCCAACAGCGCTAGCGGTAACAGCTGTGTCAAACACTAGAACAGTTCTCAATACACGAGTGAGGAAATTAACTCACCGGAGAACTTGAGACGCCACAGTGTAAAATCTGGCGAAGGTGTTCAGAGAAGACCAACCAGCAGCAAAGCATAAATCCTGAACAGACATCCTCTACACCAGGCCCACGGAGAGGCAGCCGCCCTCGTCGATGAGCTCTGATGTTACGAGGACAATCCTTCCCCTGGCACGCATAAGCCAGAGCGACAGCGCACACAATCCAGTGAGAAAGTCTCTGTTTTGAGACAGTTCACATCTTTCCCTTTGTACATCCACCAAAGCACACCTAAAGCTGGTCCGACTGAAGGAAGGCGGCCGCGCAATTCACATACATCCGCAAAGCCCTGAGGGGCAAACAGCGCTCTGAGCGCCAGCGTCGCGCCAGGATGACGGCTCAGCAGGTAACGCGGGCAGAGAAACAACCTGTGCTTTAGAGAGGGCGTAGAGAGAGACTGAGGCACGTAGCCACGTGTCGGCCGGGAGTAACACTGCAGTCTCCGGGTCCGAAACAGATAATATCACCATCCATGAGAACGCGTGTAAGTCCCCAATGCGCTTAGCTGAAGCAAGGGCAAGGAGCAGATCCGCTTTCAGGGAGAGCTCCTAAACAGCAGTCGAAACCAAGGGCTGGAACTGTGCTAGAGAGAGCCCTCAAAACTCCCACGGCGGCACTGAAGGACATAATCTCCTCGCTCCCCTGAGAAATCTGGCCACCAGAGCATGCCCTCCGATCAGCAGCCCCTAACCGGGGAACGAAACCAAGCAGTAGCAGCCACGTACCCCTTCAGCGTGGGGGTATATTATTTTCCAGTCTGTGCTGCAGGAAGCGCTAAACATACGACACGGGGATCACTGGTCGACATCAGCGTCCTGGCACCATTAGCCAATCATTTTAATTCAGTATCGCGTCAGCTTGAGGCTGCAGGAACAGAATCAATCCCGCCGTGCAGAGGTGAAGATCAGGCCGAAGATACCAGGCTAGGGCGACACCAATCACAGAGTACAACAGCCAATAGCGCTGTTCCTCTAGGAGTGCTCACAGCTGATAGGCAGGGCAAGACCAACGAGCTGCTCAGATCAAGGACACCAGAATGTGCATATCAGCAAGAATAGCCAGTTGCACTGAATAATCCAGGGCAACAGTAGTGATCACTTAACGGTATGCACATAAGCACAGTGTCAACAGCCGTAGCGGTAAACACGTAGTCAAGACTCAAGACTAGGAGATAAGTGAGGTTAATCACTCACCGAAAGCACCTGAGACGCCAGGGACGGCACACTCGTCTTGTAAAACCTGCTGAGTGTGTTCTGTAAAGATCAGCTGGTTGCAAAACATACTAAAATGCACTCACCTGGCCCATGAAGAGGCGACAGACCTCGACGAATAAGCTCACAACACGTTAAGGGGGGTCTTTCCTCCTGAAAGCTCGGTTGGGGGTCTCGGGTCCAGTATCAGACGGAGTCCTCCATCCCGAAATAGTGGCTTTAAAACCGCTCTCCTGACACGCTCTAGCGCTCCTTTTGTGAGCAGGCTGTGAACTTCCTGTCTCAGAACGGGGCATTTCAGGGCAAAGTCAGTGACGTACCCACGCCTGGTCTGCGTCTGACCTGAAGGGAATACCTGTGTTGAATTATTTCTATCCCCGGAGGAAAGGACGGGCAGAGGTGCGCTGCGACGGTCTCCTCAGAGGAGGGCATGCACACAGAGCCGTACCCGTGGGAGGAGATGGCCTGTGTGGCAGCGTGAACGCGCCCCGATTGAGGTGCAGACCTCAGTCTTTTGGGGGACTTTTATCGTTTAAAAAATAGCTTTGGACATCGTGGAAGAACGGAGTCCTCCTCCTGGAAGCAGCCTAGCGGCGGCCCGACTGGATGAGCCTAGGATTCCAACTCACTCTTGTTCTCGTAGGCTCGTCCGGAGCATTCCACGTCGAGTCCAGCGCGTCCACGGAAAGGGCCGGTGGAAGGTGTCGTCGGCCCCAGGCCTCGTCCTCACCGCCGCTTCTGGGTGGGGGAGGGTGGGCCTCAACCCCGTAACAGCATGAGCAAAAACTCTCCTGGTTCTCAAGTGCGCACAGACAGGCCGGCGCAGAACTCGCAGGGGTCGGGCGGGTCGGTGGGGTAGCCATCGGATGCGAGGAAGAAAAGGTAACTCGTCCTCAGGTGCAGCTTCAACGATGACAGCGTGAATAAAGAGATTCTGACGTAATTGTTGCGCCAATGCATATTATTCTGCCCGCGAGCATGTCAGTATTTGCATACCTCGTGACAATTGGCCAGCTGTTCGAAGCCGGCGTTGGCCTATAAGATTTCCACAAAAGTGGAGAAGGGAGGAGTTCCCGCCATAGCTGACGCAATGTTGGAGTTACCGCTCTCCAAAGGGAACCTCTTCTAGAAGAGACCCAACACAACATCACGACTGGCGTAGAAGAGCATAGTACGTCCTCTTTAATAAAACGATCATGTTGTCAAAACTCACAAATCTTTTATTTATCTATTAGCATTAAATTGGAAGAGACTGTGTATCAGCTGACAGCATTATTCACCTGTGTGCTGAGGTTGAGCGAGACCGTATCCAGGATCTGTGTGTCGGACAGAGTCAGAGTCACGCTGCCGTCGCTGGCCACGCCCCCTGATGACATCAGAGTCACGCTGCCGTCGCTGGCCACGCCCCCCGATGACATCACCAGGCTCTGCGAGGACAGGGAGGTGCTGGGAGCCAGAGCACTGACTGATGGGAGAATACACACACTTACTGAGTAAACGTACGTCTATCGCAACTCTACCGCCCCGTGCTTCTGTTACCCTCACAGAGATGTAAGCGTACAACAGGGCTGTCGAACTCACTCTCTGCCGGACTGAGAAGAGAAGAGCTGATTGGCTGAGACGGTTCGTTCATACACTACCAGTCAAAAGTTTTGGATCGGTAAGATTTTTAACGTTTTTAAAAGAAGTCTCTTCTGCTCACCAAGGCTGTATTTATTAAAGATACAAACAAAAACAGTAATATTGTGAAATATTATTATAATGTAAATAACTGTTTTCTATGTGAATATATAGTAAAGTGTAATTTATTCCTGTGATCAAAGCTGAATGTTCAGCATCATTACTCCAGTCTTCAGTGTCACATGATCCTTCAGAAATCACTCTAATATGATGATCTGATGATCAAGAAACATTTATGATTATTATCAGTGTTGAAAACAGTTATTTACATTTTTTTTCATGATGCTGTGATGAACAGAAAGTTCAAAAGAACAGCATTTATCTGAAATGGAAAGTTTTTGTAACATTATACACTACCGGTCAAAAGTTTGGGGTCAGTAAGAATTTTTATATTATTTTTTGAGGGAAATAAATAAAATAAATATATACTTTTATTCATCAAGGATGAATTGAATTGATCAAAAGTGACAGTAAAGACATTTTTAATGTTAGAAAAGATTCTATTTCAAATAAATGCTGTTCTTTTGAACTTTCTATTCATCGAAGAATCCTGAATTTTTTTTACACAAATCTTTTCAACACTGATAATAATAATGAATGTTTCTTGATCATCAGATCATCATATTAGAGTGATTAGTGAAGGATCATGTGACACTGAAGACTGGAGTAATGATGCTGAACATCAGCTTTGATCACAGGTATAAATTACACTTTAAAATATATTAAAATAGAAAACAGTTATTTTAAATTGTCATAATATTTAACAATATTACTGTTTTGTTGTATTTTCAATCAAATAAATGCAGCCCTGGTGAGCAGAAGAGACTGCTTTTAAAAACATTAAAAATCTTACCGATCCAAAATGCTTTATTTTGGATGCTTATTAATGCTTTATCAAGTGCAGTCTCAGCACTGTTCTCCTCAGTCCGAGCCGAGAGTGAGCTGGACAGGCCTGTGTGTGACTGACTGTACATCAGTGTGTGTGTCTCACCGGAGAGGGCCGAGGGAGGAGGACTCTGGGGAAGGAGCTGATCACTGCTGATCTGAGCCAGTCTGAGCCCAGGGCTGATGCTCGCGCTCGAGGTGGGGCAGTGGTGGGGCAGCAGATCCTGACCTGCACACACACACACACACACACAGATCAGCACAGCTATTCCTGAACACAAGAGAAACTCATGATGAGAGTCAAATGTGTGTCAGATCTGGTGGTTTGATCTTTACTGTTTACATTTGGATGCCAATTACTGCATGAATATTCCCGGCGTCACAATATAATCGCAATACAAAAAAAGAAAATGAATCAATATATATCGTGGATAGTTCACCCAAAATAAAATTACTGTGTGAGAAAAAAAGCGAGACGCGTGAGAGTGGGAATACAAGCTCATTCTTCTCCGTTTTCCCATCGATTATCAGCTCAGAGAGAAGAATACTCTAATACAACTCAGACAATACTTGAGGAGTGGAAATATAATGACTAACGTGTTTATTAGTGTGTGTGTGTGTGTGTGTGTGTGTGTGTGTGTTCACCTGCTATAGAGAGTGTGATCTCAGATGTGTGTGTGTGTGTGTGTGTGTGTGTGTGTGTGTGTGTGTGTGTGTTCACCTGCTATAGAGAGTGTGATCTCAGATGTGTGTGTGTGTGTGTGTGTGTGTGTTCACCTGCTATAGAGAGTGTGATCTCAGATGTGTGTGTGTGTGTGTTCACCTGCTATAGTGAGTGTGATCTCAGATGTGTGTGTGTGTGTGTGTGTGTGTGTTCACCTGCTATAGTGAGTGTGATCTCAGATGTGTGTGTGTGTGTGTGTGTGTGTGTGTGTGTGTTCACCTGCTATAGTGAGTGTGATCTCAGATGTGTGTGTGTGTGTGTGTGTGTGTGTGTGTGTGTGTGTGTGTTCACCTGCTACAGTGAGTGTGATCTCAGATGTGTGTGTGTGTGTGTGTGTTCACCTGCTATAGTGAGTGTGATCTCAGATGTGTGTGTGTGTGTGTGTGTGTGTGTGTTCACCTGCTATAGTGAGTGTGATCTCAGATGTGTGTGTGTGTGTGTGTGTGTGTGTGTTCACCTGCTACAGTGAGTGTGATCTCAGATGTGTGTGTGTGTGTGTGTGTGTGTGTGTGTGTTCACCTGCTATAGTGAGTGTGATCTCAGATGTGTGTGTGTGTGTGTGTGTGTTCACCTGCTATAGAGAGTGTGATCTCAGATGTGTGTGTGTGTGTGTGTGTGTGTTCACCTGCTATAGTGAGTGTGATCTCAGATGTGTGTGTGTGTGTGTGTGTGTGTGTGTGTTCACCTGCTATAGTGAGTGTGATCTCAGATGTGTGTGTGTGTGTTCACCTGCTATAATGAGTGTGATCTCAGATGTGTGTGTGTGTGTGTGTTCACCTGCTATAGTGAGTGTGATCTCAGATGTGTGTGTGTGTGTGTGTGTGTGTGTGTGTGTTCACCTGCTATAGTGAGTGTGATCTCAGATGTGTGTGTGTGTGTGTGTGTGTGTGTGTTCACCTGCTATAGTGAGTGTGATCTCAGATGTGTGTGTGTGTGTGTGTGTGTGTGTGTGTGTTCACCTGCTATAGTGAGTGTGATCTCAGATGTGTGTGTGTGTGTGTGTGTGTGTGTGTTCACCTGCTATAGTGAGTGTGATCTCAGATGTGTGTGTGTGTGTGTGTGTGTGTGTGTGTGTGTGTGTTCACCTGCTATAATGAGTGTGATCTCAGATGTGTGTGTGTGTGTGTGTTCACCTGCTATAGTGAGTGTGATCTCAGATGTGTGTGTGTGTGTGTTCACCTGCTATAATGAGTGTGATCTCAGATGTGTGTGTGTGTGTGTTCACCTGCTATAGTGAGTGTGATCTCAGATGTGTGTGTGTGTGTGTGTGTGTGTGTGTTCACCTGCTATAGTGAGTGTGATCTCAGATGTGTGTGTGTGTGTGTGTGTGTTCACCTGCTATAGTGAGTGTGATCTCAGATGTGTGTGTGTGTGTGTGTGTGTGTGTGTGTGTGTGTTCACCTGCTATAGTGAGTGTGATCTCAGATGTGTGTGTGTGTGTGTGTGTTCACCTGCTATAATGAGTGTGATCTCAGATGTGTGTGTGTGTGTGTGTGTGTGTGTGTGTTCACCTGCTATAGTGAGTGTGATCTCAGATGTGTGTGTGTGTGTGTGTGTGTGTGTTCACCTGCTATAGTGAGTGTGATCTCAGATGTGTGTGTGTGTGTGTGTGTGTGTGTGTGTGTTCACCTGCTATAATGAGTGTGATCTCAGATGTGTGTGTGTGTGTGTGTGTGTGTGTGTGTGTGTGTTCACCTGCTATAGTGAGTGTGATCTCAGATGTGTGTGTGTGTGTGTGTGTGTGTGTGTGTGTGTGTGTTCACCTGCTATAGTGAGTGTGATCTCAGATGTGTGTGTGTGTGTGTGTGTGTGTGTGTGTGTGTGTTCACCTGCTATAGTGAGTGTGATCTCAGATGTGTGTGTGTGTGTGTGTGTGTGTGTGTGTGTGTGTGTGTTCACCTGCTATAGTGAGTGTGATCTCAGATGTGTGTGTGTGTGTGTGTGTGTGTTCACCTGCGATAGTGAGTGTGATCTCAGATGTGTGTGTGTGTGTGTTCACCTGCTATAGTGAGTGTGATCTCAGATGTGTGTGTGTGTGTGTGTGTGTGTTCACCTGCTATAGTGAGTGTGATCTCAGATGTGTGTGTGTGTGTGTGTGTGTGTGTGTTCACCTGCGATAGTGAGTGTGATCTCAGATGTGTGTGTGTGTGTGTGTGTGTGTGTTCACCTGCTATAGTGAGTGTGATCTCAGATGTGTGTGTGTGTGTGTGTGTGTGTGTGTGTGTGTGTGTGTTCACCTGCGATAGTGAGTGTGATCTCAGATGTGTGTGTGTGTGTGTGTGTGTGTGTTCACCTGCTATAGTGAGTGTGATCTCAGATGTGTGTGTGTGTGTGTGTGTTCACCTGCGATAGTGAGTGTGATCTCAGATGTGTGTGTGTGTGTGTGTGTGTGTGTTCACCTGCTATAGTGAGTGTGATCTCAGATGTGTGTGTGTGTGTGTGTGTTCACCTGCTATAGTGAGTGTGATCTCAGACGTGTGTGTGTGTGTGTGTGTGTGTGTGTGTGTTCACCTGCTATCGTGAGTGTGATCTCAGATGTGTGTGTGTGTGTGTGTTCACCTGCTATAGTGAGTGTGATCTCAGATGTGTGTGTGAGTGTGTGTGTGTTCACCTGCTATAGTGAGTGTGATCTCAGATGTGTGTGTGTGTGTGTGTGTGTGTGTGTGTGTGTTCACCTGCTATCGTGAGTGTGATCTCAGATGTGTGTGTGTGTGTGTGTGTGTGTGTGTGTGTGTGTTCACCTGCGATAGTGAGTGTGATCTCAGATGTGTGTGTGTGTGTGTGTGTGTGTGTGTGTGTGTGTGTGTTCACCTGCTATCGTGAGAGTGATCTCGGATGTGTGTGTGTGTGTGTGTGTGTGTGTGTGTGTGTGTGTGTGTGTTCACCTGCGATAGTGAGTGTGATCTCAGATGTGTGTGTGTGTGTGTGTGTGTGTGTGTGTGTGTGTGTTCACCTGCGATAGTGAGTGTGATCTCAGATGTGTGTGTGTGTGTGTGTGTGTGTGTGTGTGTGTGTGTGTGTGTGTGTGTGTGTTCACCTGCTATCGTGAGTGTGATCTCAGATGTGTGTGTGTGTGTGTGTGTGTGTGTGTGTGTGTTCACCTGCTATCGTGAGAGTGATCTCGGATGTGTGTGTGTGTGTGTGTGTGTGTGTGTGTGTGTGTGTGTTCACCTGCTATCGTGAGAGTGATCTCGGATGTGTGTGTGTGTGTGTGTGTGTGTGTGTTCACCTGCTATCGTGAGAGTGATCTCAGATGTGTGTGTGTGTGTGTGTGTGTGTGTGTGTGTTCACCTGCGATAGTGAGTGTGATCTCAGATGTGTGTGTGTGTGTGTGTGTGTGTGTGTGTTCACCTGCTATCGTGAGAGTGATCTCGGATGTGTGTGTGTGTGTGTGTGTGTGTGTGTGTGTGTGTGTGTGTGTGTGTGTTCACCTGCTATCGTGAGAGTGATCTCAGACGTGTGTGTGTGTGTGTGTGTGTGTGTGTGTGTGTTCACCTGCTATCGTGAGAGTGATCTCGGATGTGTGTGTGTGTGTGTGTGTGTGTGTGTTCACCTGCTATCGTGAGAGTGATCTCGGATGTGTGTGTGTGTGTGTGTGTGTGTGTGTTCACCTGCTATCGTGAGAGTGATCTCAGACATGTGTGTGTGTGTGTGTGTGTGTGTATGTTCACCTGCTATCGTGAGAGTGATCTCGGATGTGTGTGTGTGTGTGTGTGTGTGTGTGTGTTCACCTGCTATAGTGAGTGTGATCTCAGATGTGTGTGTGTGTGTGTGTGTGTGTGTGTGTGTGTGTGTGTGTGTGTGTGTGTGTGTGTGTGTTCACCTGCTATCGTGAGAGTGATCTCGGATGTGTGTGTGTGTGTGTGTGTTCACCTGCTATCGTGAGTGTGATCTCGGATGTGTGTGTGTGTGTGTGTGTGTGTGTGTGTGTGTTCACCTGCTATCGTGAGAGTGATCTCAGACGTGTGTGTGTGTGTGTGTGTGTGTGTGTTCACCTGCTATCGTGAGTGTGATCTCGGATGTGTGTGTGTGTGTGTGTGTGTGTGTGTGTGTGTGTGTTCACCTGCTATAGTGAGTGTGATCTCAGACGTGCTGGTGCCAGTGGATGATGAACTGGTCTGTAACGCTTGAGTCAGACTGGAGTTGTTGATGGTCAGAGTGATTTCTGGAGCTCTGCTGCTGGACACTTGAGAACCTGACACACACACACACACACACACACACACACACACACACACAACATCAGACAGAAGTTATGTTCAACACTGCATAAACAACTTATACAGTTATCATCACCACTGATCTCTCAGGCTGGTGTTTAACACCCCACATTAGCCAGAGAATATCAGTGTAAGCTCTTCGCCCACGTATAGGGTATCAGATCACCTGTTTAGTCTAAGACAAGAAGGCTGGTAGAGCAAAAAACATATATATTCAATTTCTTACCCGCCAATATTTTACATGTATGATTGTATGCTTTACATTGTGTGCCAAGGGTTTAAAATAAAAATACAAACTGTATATAGTTTTTCACATAATCAAAAGAGTGGGGAAAAGCTGTTTGTTCACACAAAGTTCATTGTAAAATTGCTCAGGTTTTATTAAAAATATCAAAGATAATGACCTGAGGGTGAGTACCTGTTGGCAGATTAATTTTGTAATCTTTTAATTCATGATGTTTTTAAAATATAGAAGAGTGAATGTAAGTTCTGAGCTCAGCATGCAGCAAGATACACACTCGAGGGGTGAATCACACACACACACACACACACACACACACACACACACACACACACACACACACACACACACACACACACACACACACACACACACACACACACACACACACACACACACAAACACAAACACAAACACACACGTCCAGATAATATTCCTTTCCAACATTAAAAGACAAAAATGTTTGTAGGGCCGATAAGATTATTTGAATTGTGACATCATTGTTACAGTTCAGCTCAATTTAACATGATTAAGTTCATCATGTGACCATAAGGGTTCGTGCAGATACTGTCAAATCAAATTACAGGACTTTTCATGCACTACTTTTTTGTTTACGATCTCTACGATCAGAGATCTCATTTCTCAAACAGTATCTTTCTTCATTATCTTTTAAATTCTAAAAAAGGTAAACAGATAAAAATAAGCTAATAAAACAAAATGGTACATATAAAGTGCAGCAGATGCAATGACTGCGGTAACGTTAACCATAGAGAGGATACTGTGACAAAGATATCACTTTTCTTTTTCAAAGTGATTTTCCCCTCATGAATATATGATTGAGCTGAAGAATTAAAGCTGCATCATATACTTGGATATTTATATGAGCAATATCACACTCCCAGTCATGCGAAATGCCTCTATATCTAATTTTGTGTGAAAATGTTTTATCAATTAAATTTTAAATAAATTTCCCATATATTGCCTTTCAATAATTCAAGCACTTTTCAAGTACATCTTCATAAAAATAGCCAGGACTTAAATTTCCAAAAGTCTAATTCAAGTACTTCAAGTTATTAAGACACCTTGTACGAACCATGAATAATTAACTAAAAAGGTTTTATTTTTATTTTACTGTACTTTTGAGTGCTTGTAATGTCCATTATTCTCAATTGATCTCTTTAAAAATGACCGGAATACAATAATTCATTACTAATAATCATTTGTTTTTTTCATATGCTAACAGTTACAACAAGAACAAAGTATTAAAGATAACTTATTTAGCAAGTAAAATGATTGGTATCCCTAGCCCTGATTTATCGGATAGTGTCTCGACACTCACATTACGATAACGACTCACTGCGGTCACGACGCGAAGCGGAGTTACACCTCGGGTGTGCATTATTTTTCTAATAATTCAACGGCCTGAAGTCAATTATTCCGCTTATACTACAGTTACCACACCTCGAAACATTGTTCAGATTATGTATTTCAAGACGTTTGTAAAGTTTTTGTCATTAAAACGCTCTTGTATGTAGGACTAATTTCTTACGCATCTAAACCAATGCCTCCGTTGCTAATTCCGAAACGTCATTATAGAGTTAGTAACGGAGGTTTGAGCCACTGATAGCAGACTAATGCTGGGACACACGACTAGCTGACACATTCTCTGACTGTTTTCATCGCAGCAGATTTTAAACACCGACTTTGAACACAGACTGAACGCGCTGAACACGCGTTTGGGCATGATCAGTCATACGTATCAAATTACATTCATAACCGGCCTTAAAGTGTGTCCTCGGCTTAATGCAGTTATTAATGCAGTTATTAGAGAGAGATGTTGCAATAATGAGACAGAAAAGCATGTGCGTCAATATTATTATTTATTTATTAATTCAATTCGTTTTAATTAATTCGTTCATTCTTTTTTTTTTCTATTATTGACAGATGACAGTAGACTATAGCCAAATAAATGAAACACAAAGCCCTTTTAACAAGTAGGCCTATCAATAATTATTTATTTGTTATATTATCTGCAATAAAAATCCGTGCTGCAGGACTATCCATTTAGTTAGCCTATATTCAGTTTAATTTTCTATTGATTATAGGACTATATACTTTATTTATTAAAATTAAACTGCATGTTTCTATTGATTGTGAAGCTAGACATTGAAAATTGCAGATCAAGCGCATGCGGCTAAATGCTTTTTCTTGTTATGAATTGTATCCTATTTTCCATTATTACGCGAAGTGATATGGAGCTGTAATGCAGTCAAGACCTGCCTGGAACTACTTTAGCTGTGCGTTTCCCTGAAAATAATGCACACCTTAGAACGTCCGTCAACCAATCAGATTCAAGCATTCAACGGCCCTGTAGTATAAACAGTTATATGGAACTGTAATGCAGTCAATAAGTACTTCAGCCATGCGTTTACAGATGTGAGGTGGACATGTGTGAGGTGTGTGAGGTGTGTGAGGTGGACATGTGTGAGGTGGACATGTGAGATGTGTGAGGTGTGTGTGAGGTGGACATGTGAGATGTGTGAGGTGGACGAGTGCAGAGACACTGACCGGTGTTGTCGTCGCTGCTCAGGCTGATGGCTGAGGCTGGAGGCTGCAGAGAGAGGCCCGTCAGAGGGTGGATCACCACACTGGCAGGAACACTGGCGTCTCCGTCAGTCATGAGGTGAGCCGTGGCGTGCGGCGTCAGACTCGAGTCGCTCGTCAGTGAGTGAGACAGCAAACTGCCCTGGTGAAGCGTCTGCTGGAGAATACTGGGGTCGATCTGAACACAGGAGAAAACTGCATCATGGGGTGTGACAATATATCGCAATACAAAAATGTATCGTGGAAAATTCACCCAAAATAAAAATTACTGTTTTGAGAAAAAATTCAAGATTTCAGGGTTTTAGTGTCAGTACTGCATCAAACTACTATATATAACGTTGAATATAATGTATAATAATGCAATGGGGGGATATTAGTGGGTCCTGATAATGCCAAATGTCTGATGTTACCAGTAAAAGTGGCCAACATTATTATAAATATATCTAGTCAGTGACAGAGTAAAGCATATTCATCTACAATAATTCTGTGTTTTCATCTTCAGAATCATGAATATTGTTATTCTGGTGTCTCTATTGTCCTGCATTGGGTTTCAGCACCAAGTCCAAGAATATTCATTTACACACACAATGTAATATCAAATTTAGCATTTTAAACAACAGTACATTTTTGGTTGACCTTTTATCATAGTCTTGGAGTATCACAATAATATCACACGATCAGTACAGCACAGAGTGTCTCGGGTCGAGCCGTACCTGCAGAGTGATGTTGTTGATGTTGCTGGGGTCAATCCCAGAGATCTGCACATTCGGACACACCAGGTGAATCCCTTCAAGAGTGGCGAGACCATCCGTCAGAGAGACCGTCAGATCTCCACCGGCTGAAGGAAGAAAGAGGAAGATCATGCACTCATCCAGCTCATGATGGATCTGCTTGTGCCAAATAACATCTAAAATGTGGAGAGTTCCAGGAAAAGCCTGAAATCTGCTGGTCTAGAAAAAGTAAGAGTTCTCGCCCTTTCCGAGACCAGTCCAATATTACTCACATTAAGGTCTCCATCATACACACGCCAGGAGCGACGCAAGAGTTTTTTGCTAGTTTCAGCCCGACGCAGTTTTCATTTTCATGGTCTGCGCCACGTTGTTTAAATAGCAAATACATTTGTGTGCCCATTATGGTCTGAAAACCAGGTGTGTGTTCAGGTGCACTGTTGACGCATTGCTATTTTGAGGAACTGAAATAGTCATTGACCAACTGAACCTGGTCTAAAGTCAATGGCGCAATAATACATGAAATTGAGACAGTAGCAGGCAGTGTGTGCATGTGTGTATTGTGTAGTTGTGAGTACCTGAGACAGTAGCAGGCAGTGTGTGCATGTGTGTATTGTGTAGTTGTGAGTACCTGAGACAGTAGCAGGCAGTGTGTGCATGTGTGTATTGTGTAGTTGTGAGTACCTGAGACAGTAGCAGGCAGTGTCTGCATGTGTGTATTGTGTAGTTGTGAGTACCTGAGACAGTAGCAGGCAGTGTGTGCATGTGTGTATTGTGTAGTTGTGAGTACCTGAGACAGTAGCAGGCAGTGTCTGCATGTGTGTATTGTGTAGTTGTGAGTACCTGAGACAGTAGCAGGCAGTGTCTGCATGTGTGTATTGTGTAGTTGTGAGTACCTGAGACAGTAGCAGGCAGTGTCTGCATGTGTGTATTGTGTAGTTGTGAGTACCTGAGACAGTAGCAGGCAGTGTCTGCATGTGTGTATTGTGCAGTTGTGAGTACCTGAGACAGTAGCAGGCAGTGTTTGCATGTGTGTATTGTGTAGTTGTGAGTACCTGAGACAGTAGCAGGCAGTGTTTGCATGTGTGTATTGTGTAGTTGTGAGTACCTGAGACAGTAGCAGGCAGTGTCTGCATGTGTGTATTGTGCAGTTGTGAGTACCTGAGACAGTAGCAGGCAGTGTCTGCATGTGTGTATTGTGTAGTTGTGAGTACCTGAGACAGTAGCAGGCAGTGTTTGCATGTGTGTATTGTGTAGTTGTGAGTACCTGAGACAGTAGCAGGCAGTGTCTGCATGTGTGTATTGTGTAGTTGTGAGTACCTGAGACAGTAGCAGGCAGTGTGTGCATGTGTGTATTGTGTAGTTGTGAGTACCTGAGACAGTAGCAGGCAGTGTGTGCATGTGTGTATTGTGTAGTTGTGAGTACCTGAGACAGTAGCAGGCAGTGTCTGCATGTGTGTATTGTGTAGTTGTGAGTACCTGAGACAGTAGCAGGCAGTGTCTGCATGTGTGTATTGTGCAGTTGTGAGTACCTGAGACAGTAGCAGGCAGTGTTTGCATGTGTGTATTGTGTAGTTGTGAGTACCTGAGACAGTAGCAGGCAGTGTGTGCATGTGTGTATTGTGTAGTTGTGAGTACCTGAGACAGTAGCAGGCAGTGTGTGCATGTGTGTATTGTGTAGTTGTGAGTACCTGAGACAGTAGCAGGCAGTGTGTGCATGTGTGTATTGTGTAGTTGTGAGTACCTGAGACAGTAGCAGGCAGTGTGTGCATGTGTGTATTGTGTAGTTGTGAGTACCTGAGACAGTAGCAGGCAGTGTCTGCATGTGTGTATTGTGCAGTTGTGAGTACCTGAGACAGTAGCAGGCAGTGTTTGCATGTGTGTATTGTGTAGTTGTGAGTACCTGAGACAGTAGCAGGCAGTGTCTGCATGTGTGTATTGTGTAGTTGTGAGTACCTGAGACAGTAGCAGGCAGTGTCTGCATGTGTGTATTGTGCAGTTGTGAGTACCTGAGACAGTAGCAGGCAGTGTTTGCATGTGTGTATTGTGTAGTTGTGAGTACCTGAGACAGTAGCAGGCAGTGTGTGCATGTGTGTATTGTGTAGTTGTGAGTACCTGAGACAGTAGCAGGCAGTGTTTGCATGTGTGTATTGTGTAGTTGTGAGTACCTGAGACAGTAGCAGGCAGTGTCTGCATGTGTGTATTGTGCAGTTGTGAGTACCTGAGACAGTAGCAGGCAGTGTTTGCATGTGTGTATTGTGTAGTTGTGAGTACCTGAGACAGTAGCAGGCAGTGTGTGCATGTGTGTATTGTGTAGTTGTGAGTACCTGAGACAGTAGCAGGCAGTGTCTGCATGTGTGTATTGTGCAGTTGTGAGTACCTGAGACAGTAGCAGGCAGTGTGTGCATGTGTGTATTGTGCAGTTGTGAGTACCTGAGACAGTAGCAGGCAGTGTGTGCATGTGTGTATTGTGCAGTTGTGAGTACCTGAGACAGTAGCAGGCAGTGTCTGCATGTGTGTATTGTGCAGTTGTGAGTACCTGAGACAGTAGCAGGCAGTGTGTGCATGTGTGTATTGTGTAGTTGTGAGTACCTGAGACAGTAGCAGGCAGTGTGTGCATGTGTGTATTGTGTAGTTGTGAGTACCTGAGACAGTAGCAGGCAGTGTCTGCATGTGTGTATTGTGCAGTTGTGAGTACCTGAGACAGTAGCAGGCAGTGTTTGCATGTGTGTATTGTGTAGTTGTGAGTACCTGAGACAGTAGCAGGCAGTGTTTGCATGTGTGTATTGTGTAGTTGTGAGTACCTGAGACAGTAGCAGGCAGTGTCTGCATGTGTGTATTGTGCAGTTGTGAGTACCTGAGACAGTAGCAGGCAGTGTTTGCATGTGTGTATTGTGTAGTTGTGAGTACCTGAGACAGTAGCAGGCAGTGTGTGCATGTGTGTATTGTGTAGTTGTGAGTACCTGAGACAGTAGCAGGCAGTGTCTGCATGTGTGTATTGTGTAGTTGTGAGTACCTGAGACAGTAGCAGGCAGTGTGTGCATGTGTGTATTGTGCAGTTGTGAGTACCTGAGACAGTAGCAGGCAGTGTGTGCATGTGTGTATTGTGTAGTTGTGAGTACCTGAGACAGTAGCAGGCAGTGTCTGCATGTGTGTATTGTGCAGTTGTGAGTACCTGAGACAGTAGCAGGCAGTGTTTGCATGTGTGTATTGTGTAGTTGTGAGTACCTGAGACAGTAGCAGGCAGTGTCTGCATGTGTGTATTGTGTAGTTGTGAGTACCTGAGACAGTAGCAGGCAGTGTTTGCATGTGTGTATTGTGTAGTTGTGAGTACCTGAGACAGTAGCAGGCAGTGTGTGCATGTGTGTATTGTGTAGTTGTGAGTACCTGAGACAGTAGCAGGCAGTGTGTGCATGTGTGTATTGTGTAGTTGTGAGTACCTGAGACAGTAGCAGGCAGTGTCTGCATGTGTGTATTGTGTAGTTGTGAGTACCTGAGACAGTAGCAGGCAGTGTCTGCATGTGTGTATTGTGCAGTTGTGAGTACCTGAGACAGTAGCAGGCAGTGTTTGCATGTGTGTATTGTGTAGTTGTGAGTACCTGAGACAGTAGCAGGCAGTGTGTGCATGTGTGTATTGTGTAGTTGTGAGTACCTGAGACAGTAGCAGGCAGTGTTTGCATGTGTGTATTGTGTAGTTGTGAGTACCTGAGACAGTAGCAGGCAGTGTCTGCATGTGTGTATTGTGCAGTTGTGAGTACCTGAGACAGTAGCAGGCAGTGTGTGCATGTGTGTATTGTGTAGTTGTGAGTACCTGAGACAGTAGCAGGCAGTGTGTGCATGTGTGTATTGTGTAGTTGTGAGTACCTGAGACAGTAGCAGGCAGTGTCTGCATGTGTGTATTGTGCAGTTGTGAGTACCTGAGACAGTAGCAGGCAGTGTCTGCATGTGTGTATTGTGCAGTTGTGAGTACCTGAGACAGTAGCAGGCAGTGTCTGCATGTGTGTATTGTGCAGTTGTGAGTACCTGAGACAGTAGCAGGCAGTGTGTGCATGTGTGTATTGTGTAGTTGTGAGTACCTGAGACAGTAGCAGGCAGTGTCTGCATGTGTGTATTGTGCAGTTGTGAGTACCTGAGACAGTAGCAGGCAGTGTGTGCATGTGTGTATTGTGCAGTTGTGAGTACCTGAGACAGTAGCAGGCAGTGTGTGCATGTGTGTATTGTGCAGTTGTGAGTACCTGAGACAGTAGCAGGCAGTGTCTGCATGTGTGTATTGTGCAGTTGTGAGTACCTGAGACAGTAGCAGGCAGTGTGTGCATGTGTGTATTGTGTAGTTGTGAGTACCTGAGACAGTAGCAGGCAGTGTGTGCATGTGTGTATTGTGTAGTTGTGAGTACCTGAGACAGTAGCAGGCAGTGTGTGCATGTGTGTATTGTGTAGTTGTGAGTACCTGAGACAGTAGCAGGCAGTGTTTGCATGTGTGTATTGTGCAGTTGTGAGTACCTGAGACAGTAGCAGGCAGTGTCTGCATGTGTGTATTGTGCAGTTGTGAGTACCTGAGACAGTAGCAGGCAGTGTCTGCATGTGTGTATTGTGTAGTTGTGAGTACCTGAGACAGTAGCAGGCAGTGTCTGCATGTGTGTATTGTGTAGTTGTGAGTACCTGAGACAGTAGCAGGCAGTGTCTGCATGTGTGTATTGTGTAGTTGTGAGTACCTGAGACATTATCAGGCAGTGTCTGCATGTGTGTATTGTGTAGTTGTGAGTACCTGAGACAGTAGCAGGCAGTGTCTGCATGTGTGTATTGTGTAGTTGTGAGTACCTGAGACAGTAGCAGGCAGTGTTTGCATGTGTGTATTGTGTAGTTGTGAGTACCTGAGACAGTAGCAGGCAGTGTTTGCATGTGTGTATTGTGTAGTTGTGAGTACCTGAGACAGTAGCAGGCAGTGTCTGCATGTGTGTATTGTGTAGTTGTGAGTACCTGAGACAGTAGCAGGCAGTGTGTGCATGTGTGTATTGTGTAGTTGTGAGTACCTGAGACAGTAGCAGGCAGTGTTTGCATGTGTGTATTGTGTAGTTGTGAGTACCTGAGACAGTAGCAGGCAGTGTCTGCATGTGTGTATTGTGTAGTTGTGAGTAACTGAGACAGTAGCAGGCAGTGTCTGCATGTGTGTATTGTGTAGTTGTGAGTACCTGAGACAGTAGCAGGCAGTGTTTGCATGTGTGTATTGTGTAGTTGTGAGTACCTGAGACAGTAGCAGGCAGTGTTTGCATGTGTGTATTGTGTAGTTGTGAGTACCTGAGACAGTAGCAGGCAGTGTTTGCATGTGTGTATTGTGTAGTTGTGAGTACCTGAGACAGTAGCAGGCAGTGTCTGCATGTGTGTATTGTGTAGTTGTGAGTACCTGAGACAGTAGCAGGCAGTGTCTGCATGTGTGTATTGTGTAGTTGTGAGTAACTGAGACAGTAGCAGGCAGTGTTTGCATGTGTGTATTGTGTAGTTGTGAGTACCTGAGACAGTAGCAGGCAGTGTCTGCATGTGTGTATTGTGTAGTTGTGAGTACCTGAGACAGTAGCAGGCAGTGTCTGCATGTGTGTATTGTGTAGTTGTGAGTACCTGAGACAGTAGCAGGCAGTGTGTGCATGTGTCTATTGTGTAGTTGTGAGTACCTGAGACAGTAGCAGGCAGTGTCTGCATGTGTGTATTGTGTAGTTGTGAGTACCTGAGACAGTAGCAGGCAGTGTCTGCATGTGTGTATTGTGCAGTTGTGAGTACCTGAGACAGTAGCAGGCAGTGTCTGCATGTGTGTATTGTGCAGTTGTGAGTACCTGAGACAGTAGCAGGCAGTGTCTGCATGTGTGTATTGTGTAGTTGTGAGTACCTGAGACAGTAGCAGGCAGTGTCTGCATGTGTGTATTGTGTAGTTGTGAGTACCTGAGACAGTAGCAGGCAGTGTCTGCATGTGTGTATTGTGCAGTTGTGAGTACCTGAGACAGTAGCAGGCAGTGTCTGCATGTGTGTATTGTGTAGTTGTGAGTACCTGAGACAGTAGCAGGCAGTGTGTGCATGTGTCTATTGTGTAGTTGTGAGTACCTGAGACAGTAGCAGGCAGTGTCTGCATGTGTGTATTGTGTAGTTGTGAGTACCTGAGACAGTAGCAGGCAGTATGGCTTGTCCAACCAGGCCTTGCTGCAGTAGACTGGGCTCGTACTGGCCCGTGAGCACTGGGTTCGCTGGGATGTAGATGTTGGGATCTGAGCTGGGGGTGTGCAGTAGAGTCTGAGCCTCCTGAGCCTGAGGAGCGCACTGGTCCTGCGGTGGTCTCTCGGTGCCGGCGCTCCGCTTGGCCTTGCGGTCCGAGGGCCTGATGTGACCCTGGATGTGGGTCTTGCGGTGGCCAGATGTGCGGAAGCGCAGCTCACAGAACGGGCACTTGAAGGGTTTGGAGCCGGTGTGCAAACGCATGTGGACCTTCAGACTGCCCTTGGTGGAGAACGACGTGTTGCACATGTGACAGCTGAACAGCTTCTGCCCTGCACACACACACACACATCGGACTTTAAAGAGGTGGGAATACAACAAGCCTGTTGCTGGAGCAGATGTGTACATTTTCTGAAGAACTTTTAAGTGGTACTTGGTTGTGCAAAAAATAAGTGCCATGGTGTTTGAGTGGTTTCTGGGTATTGCTGAGTGTTTATGAAGCTTTTCTGAGAGGTACATTGCTACGCAGTTGCTATGGTGTTCTGGGTGGCATCTACAGTGGGTAGTCTCTGTCTTCCTTTAATGCATGTTATAACACCGTGTCCTAAGCAGACGTGATGCCGTGACTAAGGAAAACAAGACCGTTCAATGTAAACAAGAACGTGGCTGTGGTTTTTGACTGATTTGATTAAGAGTGCAGTGCGCCTGCAGAGAGACTCCGCCCACACTCTCTTCTGATTGGCTGTGGTTTTTGATTGATTAAGAGTGCAGTGCGCCTGCAGAGAGACTCCGCCCACACGCTCTTCTGATTGGCTGTGGTTTTTGATTGATTAAGAGTGCAGTGCGCCTGCAGAGAGACTCCGCCCACACGCTCTTCTGATTGGCTGTGGTTTTTGATTGATTAAGAGTGCAGTGCGCCTGCAGAGAGACTCCGCCCACACTCTCTTCTGATTGGCTGTGGTTTTTGATTGATTAAGAGTGCAGTGCGCCTGCAGAGAGACTCCGCCCACACGCTCTTCTGATTGGCTGTGGTTTTTGATTGATTAAGAGTGCAGTGCGTCTGCAGAGAGACTCCGCCCACACTCTCTTCTGATTGGCTGTGGTTTTTGATTGATTAAGAGTGCAGTGCGCCTGCAGAGAGACTCCGCCCACGCTCTCTTCTGATTGGCTGTGGTTTTTGACTGATTAAGAGTGCAGTGCGCCTGCAGAGAGACTCCGCCCACACTCTCTTCTGATTGGCTGTGGTTTTTGATTGATTAAGAGTGCAGTGCGCCTGCAGAGAGACTCCGCCCACACTCTCTTCTGATTGGCTGTGGTTTTTGATTGATTAAGAGTGCAGTGCGCCTGCAGAGAGACTCCGCCCACACTCTCTTCTGATTGGCTGTGGTTTTTGATTGATTTTGTCACTTCTGGTGTGGACAGACGTTTAACTGCTTGTCGCTGGAATCTTAGCGCATCATGTCTGGTTAGGACACAGTGTTAGTTCCCTTTCGAGGAAACTCGCGCTGCGTCGATGACGTTTTTGGGAACGCCCCTGCTTGATTGCGTCTGAAGTACGCATGTCAACTCAGTCCAATGGCGAGAGTGAGCATCACGGCATGAGTTACCCTTTCCTTGTCATGACGTCACCCACCCGTGACTCTCACTCTGGTCATTGGACAGTTGACATGCGCGCTTCAGACGCAATCACGCAGGGGCGTTCCCAAAGCATTATCGACGCAGCGTCTCGTTCCCTTCTCAGGGAACTAGGGTTACAGTCGTAACCTGAGACGTTTCATCATCCACCAGGTGAAAATCACTAAGAAAAGAAATAGCTTTCTTCAACAAACCACATGAATTGGTACATTGTAAAAATTATTTAAGTTGTTTTTCAAAGATTATTGGAGTGTTTAAAAAGAAAATTCTATTTTATTCTTTCTACTTCAAAATGTAATGTTTAATTCAATGTGTTTATGTTTATTTCAAAAACGACGATGCACATTAATTGACATGAGCACTTGCGTCCATCATGTAAATGTGCCGTATTTAACCATACAGGATCATTCTCATCTGCAGTCCCTGGTAGGGTGACAGTAAGAAAAAGAAAAGAAATAACGTTGTATAAATACATCTGCCTACAATTACTAAAACTATGGCATGACCATATGGTACATAAAACACAAGAATCATGATCCAGTAAACATAGAAGCATATTGGCAGAAAAAATGACTTCAAATAATCAGACAGAAAACAAGCCATTTCTCCAGATTATAACAACACAGGATTCAATGTGACACTTGCTGTTTGTTTGTAATTATTTGTGAAATTTAAATATTTTTCAGTGTATTATTCATGTCTGCAGAACAGCCAGTATTACATGCTGAAGTTATAGCAAGTATAATTAACAGTGATGATCACCTTCACCAGGCAATATAAACACAGACACAGATCTAAACGCACCTGAGTGAGTCTTAACATGACAGTCCAGAGTGGACTTCACCGTGAAACTCTTCCCACACTCGTCACACTTGTACGGTTTCTCGCCGGTGTGTATCCGGATGTGTCTGAAAGATGAAAAACAGTGTGTGTTCTGGGCTACTGTTAGGACAGATGTGCAGTCAAACCAACATCAGACTCCTTCAACATTTCTCACATCATCACAGTTTATTCACTATAGTTTAGAGAATGGTAATAAAATATGAGCAGAACTCAGTTGATATTTGACTGGTTTTGTCCGTCCTTCTGTTAGACTGTCTCACACATGAATTATGTTGAATATCTGTCAGCTGTTAAATTTAACTACACAATTAGATAATACCAGTTTAGCTCAACCAATCACCAAGCAATGCTTCATTGTGTTCAGTCTGTGTGTGAAAAGAGCATTAGCAATTAAAGAAAACACACTTCAGCAAAACATGATCAGCTCAAAGTGTCCCAATCATTTCTGGCCCCAAATGTTTATTAATGTCACTGGTAGTCGCTGTATGAAGAGTTATTGGGTGTAATATGTCACAGTTTACTTTATCCTGCTCTCCTCACTTACAGAAATGAACTATAGTGTCCTGATCACACTAGTGGAACATATCAGAGATGGTCTCTGGTGTCTGAATGATGTTTGGTTTGCCTGTACATCGACAGATGGAGATGTGCAATGAGCCGTTACAGATGTGCTCAGATGTGTAGAGGTGATGATTACCTGACCAGGTCGCTGGGCTTCTTGAAGCTCTTCGGACAGTACTGGCAGCGGTTGGCGAACTTCGGCTCTATGTTGAGCTCCACACACTTGTCTTTCACCTCACTGATGCGGTCTCGCTCGGCAGCCGTCTGGGCCAGAACCTTCTCTGAGAGACTGGGCTCGTCGCGCGGGTCTCTCTTGGCTAGCTCTGCTGTCTGCTCTTCTGTTAGCGTGATGATGCCGGTGCGGTTCCTCTTCGGCCCGGAGCGATCCGACCCGTCCTCCTCCTCCTCTCCGGCCTCGTCGCTCTCCAGAACTAACATCAGTCAAGTCAGCTTTATTTATACAGCGCTCTTTACAACACAGTGTTTCAAAGCAGCTTTACAGAGATAATATATTTATAGTTAATTTATATATAGCCGTTCTGGAGAAAACAGTGATGTCATCGTTCAGCTCAGTTCAGTTCTCATATAATGGTGTCAATGCAAGTCATACATTAACATCAGTTACAGGCGAGGTACTTTAAATCAGCCTTTATTAATTATTATTGCAGAGATGGGGTCTGGGGCTGGGTCCGTGGGACTGTTTCTGGGGATTCACTTTTTATTTTACTTACCTTTTGTCTTCTGCATTCTCCTTACCCTTGTCTCCTGTTCTTCCCTCAGACTCGTCCCCCAGAAACAGTCCCACAGACCCAGCCCCAAACCCCATCTCTTAATAATGAATAAAGGCTGGTTTAAAGTACTTCTTCCTGCCTCTATGTATTAATGCTCATGGGTAGCCTAAATGGGTTCATTCAGACCTTAACATTAAGTATTTTACTGTTATGTGTCTCCAAGATTCAACAAGACATTTTCACCTGGCTAGACCCAATGTTTAGATCTGTTGTGGTATTTATGCAAATTAGCACATACGTAATTAGATTATGCACCGTTTGTCCATGTTAACAAACAATTAAAAAAAACTTGTAATACATTTTTTGTTTGTCTTGATGTAAGTAATCAACTCAGTAATTTTCATGGTGATATCTAAAGGTTAAAATTTTTACCCTATTCACATAAGAAAAAGAATGCATAGGCGTATGAATAGACTATATTTGGGTCTTTTTCGAAACTTTCCCCTAATGGGATTCTTCTGGGCTTTTTTTTCCTTACTCAGGACATATTGAGGATACAAAATCAGTTGAGTTTGCTTCTGTTGCAATTTGTTCAAGGTTTGACCCCCATTTTGGCTTAAAATGACTGGACTAGTAATGTAATGCTCGCTTCAGGAACACAGCAGAAGCTGAAGGTGACGAGGTCTGGTGTGTCGTACCTTTGGGACCCACAGCATGATGGAGTTTGGTGTGTTTCCGGCGCAGGATGACAGTGCGGAAGCTTTCCTCACACACCGTGCACTTGAAGGGCTTGGTGTTCAGGTGGATGATCATGTGACGGTTCAGACTACCGTTAGTGGTGAAACACGTGTCGCAAACGTTACACTTATAAGCCTTCACCCCTGAGAGAGCAAGAAGAGGAGAGACTGCATGAGTTTGAGCATGGATTATAACACAGCGTGATGAAGTGTGTGTGCAGGTCACCTGTGTGTGTGTTCAGGTGTGATTTGAGCACTCCGGCGGACACGAAGCTCCTCCCGCACAGGTTACAGCGGTACGGCTTCTCTCCGGTGTGAGAGCGCACATGTTGCTTCAGGTGACTGGACTTCTTAAAGCTCTTATCACACATATTGCACCTGACAAACAAAACACGTCACTGCACTGACTCAACCAAACGCACGTGCAGGTTTAAGTAGATAATGAGTGAAGTGCAAAGATTTGTTTACAGAAGAAAAAATATTAAATATGCAGGTTGCTGGTGCTCTTCACGTGCCAGTCAAAAATGACCCCTTTTTTTTAATGCAATGAATGTACTATATTTTAGTTTGATAATGCTTTTTATTTAATATTTAGTATTTTTAGGGGATTTAATACTAAATTATATTTACGCTGTATTTATAATCCATTTATTCACTTTTTGAGCATAGTAATTTAATAGAAAATTTAATTTCCAACTTAAACTGTGGTAAATCTTGAATGCTTTAAAGAATAGACTGAAGTTTGATCTCTTTTCAAAGACGACACTTGGCAGATTATTGCTGAAGTGAAATCTTTTTTAAAAAGTGAACTTAAAAAGTTACAGAATTTTATGTGTATTGTTAAGACAAATTTTCAAAATCACGTTTTACTCTAAATCACAATACACATCATCATTTCGCCCAGCCCTACTTTCAGACATCTTCTAGTCAACTGAGATGATTCAAAGAGAAAAGTGCAAAAGAAAAACAACTGCATAGTAGGAGTTTACAATAACAAAATACAGTTTCAGTTTACAAGATTATTACATTTTATTACATTTCTTTCTAATAAAATGATGTTTATATCTAATAATATTTATATATATATATATATATCTTATTAACCATTTATTAACGGCAAGGCTTTACTTGTAAAAAGGTACAGATTGTTTTCAAGACTATTCATTTTCCCGTCAAAGTGAGTAGGATAGCATCTGCCTTTTAGTGTTTGATGCATGTGAACTTACTGATAAACTCTCTTGTTGATTTCATCCTCATCCTGGAAGTCTTGTGTCTGTATAGACAGCTGCAGCTCTCCTTGACTCGCCTCCTGCAATAAACCACTCGTCTACACGCACACACACACACACACACACACACACACACACACACACACACATTTACCATACAGACTAACATAATTTAATTTCACTTTCATTTCATGCATCTGTTTTGTGCACATATAATGGTCAGGTAAGGACAAAGGAGATACAGCTTTAACATTAATGGAGTTGTCTAGTTAACTGAGGTTTGGCAGCGGGGCCACGCCTCAACCAGTCACCTGACTTTCTACAATGACTACATCACTAATCCCGATGACTCTAAATTATAATCTGACGCAGCACCCTCCAGAGGTTACAGCAGTTATTACAGTGGGCGCCGGTTTGCCTCCGAATGGCCCCCAAAGTTCAGTTCTCTCAACTCGCAGTCAGGCGTGTTCTCCTCAGCACTTTACGAAATATACTCCATAATCATAGCCACCATCCTTCTGGGGGTCATGAATGGTCTAGAAATTGCCTTTTTGGCTTCCTGCAACATTCAAAAATGTACCCCTATTTTCATCCACCTTCGATCTCTACATCTCTGTAATTTCGATCTACTTTCTAGACACAATCATATTCACTCTTCGCAGAAGCAAAACAGACCAATTCGGAGCTTCATACCCTATTTACATCTTCCATTTAAACTCCTACCTCAGCTCATTCAAACCTAATTCGGAAAAAGTTTACTTCAGGCATATTGCCAGATCATCTCCCAAGATCTGCTCTTTCTAACCGAAACCGAAAACTGGCCACAGGACACCGGCATATCTCCAGAACACTACTCAATACATTCCTTACGTATCTGAGCAGCGACCTCAGTGGCCAGACGAGGTATCTCAGACGAGACGATCCGACTCCTTGGCTATTGATCTTCAGAAGCTCTTACATTCGTAACAATCTCAACGACCTCCATCAAGCCAAGCTCACCTCAGCTTTTCCCAATCTTTGAGGGTCCTAATCAATCGGCCTACATTTAACTGAGATGATGCCCCCACTCTGAGTCTCCTGGCCGCCAACACCAAACGACCAGATCAACCTGACTACCACCCCTTTTCCCCTTTTCCCCTTCCACTTCATCCTTTCCTTAGTCATCCCCAACTCTCTTCAATAACAGATCAACCTGACTACCACCCCTTTTCCCCTTCCACTTCATCCTTTCGTTAGTCATTCCCAACTCTCTTCAATAACAGATCAACCTGACTACCACCCCTCTTCCCCTTCCACTTCATCCTTTCCTTAGTCATCCCCAACTCTCTTCAATAACAGATCAACCTGACTACCATCACTTTTCCCCTTAGACTTTATCCTTTCCTTATTCATCCCCAACTCTCTTCAATAACAGATCAACCTGACTACCACCCCTCTTCCCCTTCCACTTCATCCTTTCCTTAGTCATTCCCAACTCTCTTCAATAACAGATCAACCTGACTACCACCCCTCTTCCCCTTCATCCTTCCCCTATTCATCCCCAACTCTCTTCAATAACAGATCAACCTGACTACTACCCCTCTTCCCCTTCCCCTTCATCCTTCCCCTATTCATCCCCAACTCTCTTCAATAACAGATCAACCTGACTACCACCCCTCTTCCCCTTCCACTTCATCCTTCCCCTATTCATCCCTAACTCTCTTCAATAACAGATCAACCTGACTACCACCCCTCTTCCCCTTCCACTTCATCCTTCCCCTATTCATCCCTAACTCTCTTCAATAACAGATCAACCTGACTACCACCCATCTTCCCCTTCCCCTTCATCCTTCCCCTATTCATCCCTAACTCTCTTCAATAACAGATCAACCTGACTACCACCCCTCTTCCCCTTCCACTTTATCCTTTCCTTAGTCATTCCCAACTCTCTTCAATAACAGATCAACCTGACTACCATCACTTTTTCCCTTCCACTTTATCCTTTCCTTATTCATCCCCAACTCTCTTCAATAACAGATCAACCTGACTACCACCCATCTTCCCCTTCCACTTCATCCTTTCCTTAGTCATTCCCAACTCTCTTCAATAACAGATCAACCTGACTACCACCCCTCTTCCCCTTCCCCTTCATCCTTCCCCTATTCATCCCCAACTCTCTTCAATAACAGATCAACCTGACTACCATTCCTTTTCCCTTTCCCCTTCCCCCTTCCCCCTTCCCCTATTCATCCCCAACTCTCTTCATCCCCAACTCTCTTCAATAACAGATCAACCTGACTACCATTCCTTTTCCCCTTCCACTTTATCCTTCCCCTATTCATCCCCAACTCTCTTCAATAACAGATCAACCTGACTACCATCCCTTTTCCCCTTCCCCTTCATCCTTCCCCTATTCATCCCCAACTCTCTTCAATAACAGATCAACCTGACTACCATCACTTTTCCCCTTCCACTTTATCCTTTCCTTATTCATCCCCAACTCTCTTCAATAACAGATCAACCTGACTACCACCCCTCTTCCCCTTCCCCTTCATCCTTCCCCTAGTCATCCCCAACTCTCTTCAATAACAGATCAACCTGACTACCATCAATTTTCCCCTTCCATGTTATTGTAACCCCTCTCACCCGGGTCCTTCACACCCCGCTCCGTGCGGGTCTCGAACCCGGGTCTCCGGCATGAGAGTCAGGCGCTCTAACAAGGAGGCTAAAGACTGCAGCCTCTAGCGTCTGTCGCTAGAGCGCCTATTAAGATCAGAGGAGTGAGGTTTACTCGCACAGCAACTACTAGCTGGCCTCCGTTACATTATCCTTTCCATAGTCATCCCCAACTCTCTTCAATAACAGATCAACCTGACTACCATTCCTTTTCCCCTTCATCCTTCCCCTATTCATCCCCAAATCTATTCATCCCCAACTCTCTTCAATAACAGATCAACCTGACTACCATCCCTTTTCCCCTTCCCCTTCATCCTTCCCCTATTCATCCCCAACTCTCTTCAATAACAGATCAACCTGGCTACCATCCCTTTTCCCCTTCATCCTTCCCCTATTCATCCCCAACTCTCTTCAATAACAGATCAACCTGACTACCATCACTTTCCCCCTTCCCCTTCATCCTTCCCCTATTCATCCCCAACTCTCTTCAATAACAGATCAACCTGACTACCATTCCTTTTCCCCTTCCCCTATT
Source organism: Squalius cephalus (assembly GCF_949319135.1). Classification (NCBI taxonomy): domain Eukaryota; kingdom Metazoa; phylum Chordata; class Actinopteri; order Cypriniformes; family Leuciscidae; genus Squalius; species Squalius cephalus. Next base: position 37,285,987 of record NC_137136.1, read on the forward strand.
CATCCCCAACTCTCTTCAATAACAGATCAACCTGACTACCATTCCTTTTCCCCTTCATCCTTCCCCTATTCATTCCCAACTCTCTTCAATAACAGATCAACCCGACTACCATCCCTTTTCCCCTTCCACTTCACCCTTCCCCTATTCATCCCCAACTCTCTTCAATAACAGATCAACCTGACTACCATTCCTTTTCCCCTTCATCCTTCCCCTATTCATCCCCAACTCTCTTCATCCCCAACTCTCTTCAATAACAGATCAGCCTGACTACCATCCCTTTTCCCCTTCCACTTCCACTTCATCCTTCCCCTATTCATCCCCAACTCTCTTCAATAACAGATCAACCTGACTACCATCCCTTTTCCCATTCATCCTTCCCCTATTCATCCCCAACTCTCTTCAATAACAGATCAACCTGACTACCATCCCCTTTCCCCTTCATCCTTCCCCTATTCATCCCCAACACTCTTCATCCCCAACTCTCTTCAATAACAGATCAACCTGACTACCATCACTTTCCCCCTTCCCCTTCATCCTTCCCCTATTCATCCCCAACTCTCTTCATCCCCAACTCTCTTCAATAACAGATCAACCTGACTACCATTCCTTTTCCCCTTCCACTTCATCCTTCCCCTATTCGTCCCCAACTCTCTTCATCCCCAACTCTCTTCAATAACAGATCAACCTGACTACCATCCCTTTTCCCCTTCCCCTTCATCCTTCCCCTATTCATCCCCAACTCTCTTCAATAACAGATCAACCTGACTACCATCCCTTTTCCCCTTCCCCTTCATCCTTCCCCTATTCATTCCCAACTCTCTTCAATAACAGATCAACCTGACTACCATTCCTTTTCCCCTTCATCCTTCCCCTATTCATTCCCAACTCTCTTCAATAACAGATCAACCCGACTACCATCCCTTTTCCCCTTCCACTTCATCCTTCCCCTATTCATCCCCAACTCTCTTCAATAACAGATCAACCTGACTACCATTCCTTTTCCCCTTCATCCTTCCCCTATTCATCCCCAACTCTCTTCATCCCCAACTCTCTTCAATAACAGATCAGCCTGACTACCATCCCTTTCCCCCTTCCACTTCCACTTCATCCTTCCCCTATTCATCCCCAACTCTCTTCAATAACAGATCAACCTGACTACCATCCCTTTTCCCATTCATCCTTCCCCTATTCATCCCCAACTCTCTTCAATAACAGATCAACCTGACTACCATCCCCTTTCCCCTTCATCCTTCCCCTATTCATCCCCAACTCTCTTCATCCCCAACTCTCTTCAATAACAGATCAACCTGACTACCATCACTTTCCCCCTTCCCCTTCATCCTTCCCCTATTCATCCCCAACTCTCTTCAATAACAGATCAACCTGACTACCATTCCTTTTCCCCTTCCCCTTCATCCTTCCCCTATTCATCCCCAACTCTCTTCATCCCCAACTCTCTTCAATAACAGATCAACCTGACTACCATTCCTTTTCCCCTTCCACTTCATCCTTCCCCTATTCGTCCCCAACTCTCTTCATCCCCAACTCTCTTCAATAACAGATCAACCTGACTACCATCCCTTTTCCCCTTCCCCTTCACCCTTCCCCTATTCATCCCCAACTCTCTTCAATAACAGATCAACCTGACTACCATTCCTTTTCCCCTTCATCCTTCCCCTATTCATCCCCAACTCTCTTCAATAACAGATCAACCTGACTACCATCCCTTTTCTCCTTCCCCTTCATCCTTCCCCTATTCATCCCCAACTCTCTTCAATAAGAGATCAACCTGACTACCATTCCTTTTCCCCTTCATCCTTCCCCTATTCATCCCCAACTCTCTTCAATAACAGATCAACCTGACTACCATCCCTTTTCCCCTTCCCCTTCATCCTTCCCCTATTCATCCCCAACTCTCTTCAATAACAGATCAATCTGACTACCATTCCTTTTCCCCTTCCCCTTCATCCTTCCCCTATTCATCCCCAACTCTCTTCAATAACAGATCAACCTGACTACCATTCCTTTTCCCCTTCCACTTCATCCTTCCCCTATTCGTCCCCAACTCTCTTCATCCCCAACTCTCTTCATCCCCAACTCTCTTCAATAACAGATCAACCTGACTACCATCCCTTTTCCCCTTCCCCTTCATCCTTCCCCTATTCATCCCCAACTCTCTTCAATAACAGATCAACCTGACTACCATTCCTTTTCCCCTTCCCCTTCATCCTTCCCCTATTCATCCCCAACTCTCTTCAATAACAGATCAACCTGACTACCATTCCTTTTCCCCTTCATCCTTCCCCTATTCATCCCCAACTCTCTTCAATAACAGATCAACCTGACTACCATCCCTTTTCCCCTTCATCCTTCCCCTATTCATCCCCAACTCTCTTCAATAACAGATCATCCTGACTACCATTCTGTTTGTACCTCAGTGTGTGTTATGTTCAGTGGGTTGGGAGGGTGTTTGTACCTCAGTGTGTGTTATGTTCAGTGGGTTGGGAGGGTGTTTGTACCTCAGTGTGTGTTACGTTCAGTGGGTTGGGAGGGTGTTTGTACCTCAGTGTGTGTTACGTTCAGTGGGTTGGGAGGGTGTTTGTACCTCAGTGTGTGTTACGTTCAGTGGGTTGGGAGGGTGTTTGTACCTCAGTGTGTGTTACGTTCAGTGGGTTGGGAGGGTGTTTGTACCTCAGTGTGTGTTACGTTCAGTGGGTTGGGAGGGTGTTTGTACCTCAGTGTGTGTTACGTTCAGTGGGTTGGGAGGGTGTTTGTACCTCAATGTGTGTTACGTTCAGTGGGTTGGGAGGGTGCTTGTACCTCAGTGTGTGTTACGTTCAGTGGGTTGGGAGGGTGTTTGTACCTCAGTGTGTGTTACGTTCAGTGGGTTGGGAGGGTGTTTGTACCTCAGTGTGTGTTACGTTCAGTGGGTTGGGAGGGTGTTTGTACCTCAGTGTGTGTTACGTTCAGTGGGTTGGGAGGGTGTTTGTACCTCAGTGTGTGTTATGTTCAGTGGGTTGGGAGGGTGTTTGTACCTCAGTGTGTGTTACGTTCAGTGGGTTGGGAGGGTGTTTGTACCTCAGTGTGTGTTACGTTCAGTGGGTTGGAGGGGTGTTTGTACCTCAGTGTGTGTTACGTTCAGTGGGTTGGGAGGGTGTTTGTACCTCAGTGTGTGTTACGTTCAGTGGGTTGGGAGGGTGTTTGTACCTCAATGTGTGTTACGTTCAGTAGGTTGGGAGGGTGCTTGTACCTCAGTGTGTGTTACGTTCAGTGGGTTGGGAGGGTGTTTGTACCTCAGTGTGTGTTATGTTCAGTGGGTTGGGAGGGTGTTTGTACCTCAGTGTGTGTTACGTTCAGTGGGTTGGGAGGGTGTTTGTACCTCAGTGTGTGTTACGTTCAGTGGGTTGGGAGGGTGTTTGTACCTCAGTTTGTGTTACGTTCAGTGGGTTGGGAGGGTGTTTGTACCTCAGTTTGTGTTACGTTCAGTGGGTTGGGAGGGTGTTTGTACCTCAGTGTGTGTTACGTTCAGTGGGTTGGGAGGGTGTTTGTACCTCAGTGTGTGTTACGTTCAGTGGGTTGGGAGGGTGTTTGTACCTCAGTGTGTGTTACGTTCAGTGGGTTGGGAGGGTGTTTGTACCTCAGTTTGTGTTACGTTCAGTGGGTTGGGAGGGTGTTTGTACCTCAGTGTGTGTTACGTTCAGTGGGTTGGGAGGGTGTTTGTACCTCAGTGTGTGTTATGTTCAGTGGGTTGGGAGGGTGTTTGTACCTCAGTGTGTGTTATGTTCAGTGGGTTGGGAGGGTGTTTGTACCTCAGTGTGTGTTACGTTCAGTAGGTTGGGAGGGTGTTTGTACCTCAGTGTGTGTTATGTTCAGTGGGTTGGGAGGGTGTTTGTACCTCAGTGTGTGTTATGTTCAGTGGGTTGGGAGGGTGTTTGTACCTCAGTGTGTGTTATGTTCAGTGGGTTGGGAGGGTGTTTGTACCTCAGTGTGTGTTACGTTCAGTGGGTTGGGAGGGTGTTTGTACCTCAGTGTGTGTTACGTTCAGTGGGTTGGGAGGGTGTTTGTACCTCAGTGTGTGTTACGTTCAGTGGGTTGGGAGGGTGTTTGTACCTCAGTGTGTGTTATGTTCAGTGGGTTGGGAGGGTGTTTGTACCTCAGTGTGTGTTATGTTCAGTGGGTTGGGAGGGTGTTTGTACCTCAGTGTGTGTTATGTTCAGTGGGTTGGGAGGGTGTTTGTACCTCAGTGTGTGTTACGTTCAGTGGGTTGGGAGGGTGTTTGTACCTCAGTTTGTGTTACGTTCAGTGGGTTGGGAGGGTGTTTGTACCTCAGTGTGTGTTATGTTCAGTGGGTTGGGAGGGTGTTTGTACCTCAGTGTGTGTTATGTTCAGTGGGTTGGGAGGGTGTTTGTACCTCAGTGTGTGTTATGTTCAGTGGGTTGGGAGGGTGTTTGTACCTCAGTGTGTGTTACGTTCAGTGGGTTGGGAGGGTGTTTGTACCTCAGTGTGTGTTACGTTCAGTGGGTTGGGAGGGTGTTTGTACCTCAGTGTGTGTTACGTTCAGTGGGTTGGGAGGGTGTTTGTACCTCAGTGTGTGTTACGTTCAGTGGGTTGGGAGGGTGTTTGTACCTCAGTGTGTGTTACGTTCAGTGGGTTGGGAGGGTGTTTGTACCTCAGTGTGTGTTATGTTCAGTGGGTTGGGAGGGTGTTTGTACCTCAGTGTGTGTTATGTTCAGTGGGTTGGGAGGGTGTTTGTACCTCAGTGTGTGTTATGTTCAGTGGGTTGGGAGGGTGTTTGTACCTCAGTGTGTGTTACGTTCAGTGGGTTGGGAGGGTGTTTGTACCTCAGTGTGTGTTACGTTCAGTGGGTTGGGAGGGTGTTTGTACCTCAGTGTGTGTTACGTTCAGTGGGTTGGGAGGGTGTTTGTACCTCAGTTTGTGTTACGTTCAGTGGGTTGGGAGGGTGTTTGTACCTCAGTGTGTGTTACGTTCAGTGGGTTGGGAGGGTGTTTGTACCTCAGTGTGTGTTACGTTCAGTGGGTTGGGAGGGTGTTTGTACCTCAGTGTGTGTTACGTTCAGTGGGTTGGGAGGGTGTTTGTACCTCAGTTTGTGTTACGTTCAGTGGGTTGGGAGGGTGTTTGTACCTCAGTGTGTGTTACGTTCAGTGGGTTGGGAGGGTGTTTGTACCTCAGTGTGTGTTACGTTCAGTGGGTTGGGAGGGTGTTTGTACCTCAGTTTGTGTTACGTTCAGTGGGTTGGGAGGGTGTTTGTACCTCAGTGTGTGTTACGTTCAGTGGGTTGGGAGGGTGTTTGTACCTCAGTGTGTGTTACGTTCAGTGGGTTGGGAGGGTGTTTGTACCTCAGTGTGTGTTACGTTCAGTAGGTTGGGAGGGTGTTTGTACCTCAGTGTGTGTTACGTTCAGTAGGTTGGGAGGGTGGTAGCTGGTGGTCAAGGCTTGTGACTCCAGTGTGCTTGAGTCCTGAAGCTGTTGTACCGTAGAGAAATGTGCTTGCTGGGTAAATCCCTCAGCTATAGTGAAACCTACAACAGAGCACACACACACACACACACACACACTTTAAAATCATGGTACCTCAAATCCAGCCCTGGAGGGCTAGAGTTTCACTCCAACCCCAATCAAACTCACCTACCTGTAATTTTTACAGTATCTGTGATGACTTGATTAGCTTGCTCAGGCATGTTTGATTAGTAATTAGTTGGTATTAAAATACTTGTGAGATTTGAGATTTCTTAAATATCATACTTCAGTGTATAACTTTCTTTACCATTACGTGAGGCAAAATAAGTTAACCTTAACTGGATAAACTTCATGGCGTTTCAACAACTTATGCTCATTTGAATGTTGCTTTTGGATCATTGAAGGTCTTTCATCATCTTGTGTTCCAGATTCACCTATAGGAAGGACATCTGTATTTGAACACATTTAATAAGAGCAAGTCTGTATTGACAGACAGGAGTGTGTGTTCGAAGCTCAGCTAGAGCTACACTCCTACCGGAGAGGCCCAAATCTATTATGCAGTATTGCAAGTGTTCAGGACAATCTTGCGGTGTCTTGCACGTACTTACACCCGTCTTGTGCCTAGCCTTCATCACCACCGTTTTGTGTATCTGTATTTTATGTTCATGTTGTATGCTCCACCTCTTTGCCATGCATATAAATTATATAATTTTCACTACGAAATTCAGTCAATAAATGTGTTTTTGTGTCTCAGCTGAACCGATCATTTCTTCCTTTTTACTACAGCACCAAATAAACATGAATGAACACCAGAAAGAGTGTTGAAAGATACAGAACAACTAACTGAAATGAATCGTGTCACTGCAGCTAAGTTTATAAAGCAATAGTTTGTTTACATGGTTATTTTGTTTAAAATCAAAAACAGTTGGAAAGTAAGAAAACGGCCACAATCAAGTTACGAATGGACATCTCTGACGACAGGAACATAGCCTCCCTGCTATATCACAGACAGCACTGGCTTCCCAAACATACGTCTGTGAGAGTGTATTTACATCGAGAAGCGTGTGCGATGTGTGTTACCTTGTGTCATAGCTGGCTGCTCAAAGGTCTGCTGAGGCAGCGCCGGTGTCTCAAACTGGCTCATGTGTTCGGGTAGAGCGTGCTGCGCACTCACAAACGATTCTGTTGATAAATACATATTTTCATTGTTCATTTAATGCTGCTTTATATCATCTTCCCATCTAAATTAAGTTATGATGTAGTACACTATGAACACAAAACAGTGGCACACTGCAGTGTTATGAAATGAAGAGGCAACAACCTCAATGTTTTTTTTTTTAAATCCAGTATAAACTCATTCCATTTTCAATTAATATAGAAATTTCCATGTGAAACAAATAAATAAACCATCAGATAAATCAATATGCCTTACACAATCAAAAACAACCAAAACAACCGGGCCAGGCAGCTTTCTATGTGCATGTATCGTGTGTGTGAGCGTCTCTCAGACTGTATCGAACTCAATTCTCTTTCGCGCGTTAGTGGATTAGTACACACAAAGTTACGTCAAAATGCCTGTCTTGGCAAATGTTACTGATACACAGTCTTAAGTGAACATTGTGTGTGTGTGTGTCAATACAGTATACTGGATCTGTGCATTTGGTCTTAAAGGGACAGCAGTCTAATAAACCTGCTGCTGTCTGTGTCATTAATGTTAATCAAACAACAAGAGACAAATAAATCCCTCACTGCTCTTGAGCACAGGGGAGGAGATTGCTGGTTTATTTTTGTACTGTGGATCCATTTTTGTACCTGCTACTCAAACCATCAAACAGACAGTCTAACATGTCCTCTCAGTAGTCCGGCTCCCAGTTCATGTTTGTTAATAACTAAAGTGCACATTTCAGTTGTTTTCTAAGAAAAAAAATATTATAGTTGGCCAGCGTCCGAAATCACGTACTCTCTTGAAAATATTCTGAATAAGTGACAACTTCATAACCACTAAAAAAGTACATTCTATACAGTATGAATGTGTGTAGTATGAATATAATCTGGACGTACTACGGTCACCATGTTGTCATTATCATGTGACCTACCAGCGTCATTCACAAATCCTATCCTGTGGCCTCATGGGATAGTAAAGTGTCCATCGCATGCACACTTCCGGATCTCACCGGTAGTAGTAGGTCATCGGGAGACTTTTTGCCCACTCTTTTATGAGAACTGTGAATTCGGACATACTTCTCCTATACAGTAGGGGGGAATGTGATTAAAGAGCCCGTGTGCCCCTCACCTGACTCCTGCAGGGCGTCGTCCCCCAGTGCCGTGGGCAGCGCCCCCTGCTGGCCGTCTCCCACCGCCTCCAGCATGCTCTGGGTCCCAGTGTCCACTGCGGGCGGCTGCATGTCCTCTGAGCTCTGCTGGAGCTGCTGAGCCAGCTCATACCTGACAACATCACAACATGAGCAGAGTCAAAACAATCCCAAAACTGTGCTCTTCCAAGCTTTACAAGGGCAGTGCATGGCTGTATATTTTTTATATAAGTCCATCAAAGTGCATCTATCTATGATAAAAGTGCATCTATACACGATAAAAGTGCATCTATCCATGATAAAAGTGCATCTATCCACGATAAAAGTGCATCTATCCACGATAAAAGTGCATCTATCCATCATAAAATTGCATCTATCCATGATAAATGTGCATCTATCCATCATAAAAGTGCATCTATCCATCATAAAAGTGCATCTATCCATAATAAAAGTGCATCTATCCACGATAAAAGTGCATCTATCCATGATAAAAGTGCATCTGTCCACGATAAAAGTGCATCTGTCCATCATAAAAGTGCATCTATCCATCATAAAAGTGCATCTATCCACGATAAAAGTGCATCTATCCACGATAAAAGTGCATCTATCCACCATAAAAGTGCATCTATCCATCATAAAAGTGCATCTATCCATCATAAAAGTGCATCTATCCATCATAAAATTGCATCTATCCACGATAAAAGTGCATCTATCCACGATAAAAGTGCATCTATCCATCATAAAAGTGCATCTATCCATCATAAAAGTGCTTCTGTCCATCATAAAAGTGCATCTATCATCATAAATGAATCATCATCATTTGTGTAAGAAAAATATCCATATTTAAAACTTTATCGACTAAAATAACAGGCAGACGGACGTCCGCATCGATTTACGGTGAAAGAGTAACACTTGACCAGATTGTATTGGTTTGAAAGGAGAATGTCATATACACTAGATGGCTTGAGGGAGAGTAAATCAAGGGCTGATGTTCATTGTTGGGTGAACTATCCCTTTAACAGACATGAGGCGGCCGTGAAGCGTCACCTGTGTGTCTTCATGTGCTTCCTGCAGTTAGGGGAGGACTTGAAGGTCTTCTGGCAGTAGGGACACATGTAGGGGCGTATGTCGCTGTGTGTGGTCACGTGGCGGCGCAGGCTTCCGCTGGTGGTGAAGGTGGTGTCGCACAGCACGCACTTGAAGGCTTTGAGGCCCGAGTGTGTGCGGATGTGGGCTTTCAGCACGCCGGATGAAGCGAAGCCTTTACTGCACTGCAGGCACTTATACGGGCGCTCACCTGTGTGTGACCTGCAAAACACACACACACACACATCAGCCATCAGAACACTGCAGCTCACACACTCAATTTCATGTGTTTTACTTTAAAGGTGAAGTATGTGGTTTCTGCGGCACTTGTGGCCCCTAGAGGAATTACAGAAATACAGCATATTTTGCAAACAGCCCTTACTCTCCTCAAACATCACACACCCAGCTCTGACGGGTGCTTGTAAAGGCATGTCTCAGCAGGGGAAAGTGGGCTACTTTTAATAAAGCTCCAACATTATAGGAATACTTTTAGCTGGGTTGCAATGTGTCATGAGTAATTAAGTGAGAAGCAAACACTGTCTAGAGTGATCATGAGCATCTCGCTTATAGTAAACCCATCCAATGTGTCTGCACTGGGCGCATTTAAAGAGTTTTAATCTTTTTAATCTTTCAAGGCCTAAATACAGAACATTTCAGCCTATTACAGTAGCCACACCCCTAACCCTCAGCCTAATACAGTAGCCACGCCCCTAACCCTCAGCCTAATACAGTAGCCACGCCCCTAACCCTCAGCCTAATACAGTAGCCACGCCCCTAACCCTCAGCCTAATACAGTAGCCATGCCCCTAAACCTCAGCCTATTACAGTAGCCACACCCCTAACCCTCAGCCTAATACAGTAGCCACGCCCCTAACCCTCAGCCTAATACAGTAGCCACGCCCCTAACCCTCAGCCTAATACAGTAGCCCTGCCCCTAACCCTCAGCCTAATACAGTAGCCATGCCCCTAAACCTCAGCCTAATACAGTAGCCACGCCCCTAACCCTCAGCCTAATACAGTAGCCACGCCCCTAACCCTCAGCCTGTTACAGTAGCCACGCCCCAACCCTCAGCCTGTTACAGTAGCCACGCCCCTAACCCTCAGCCTGATACAGTAGCCACGCCCCTAACCCCCAGCCTGTTACAGTAGCCATGCCCCTAACCCTCAGCCTAATACAGTAGCCACGCCCCTAACCCTCAGCCTGTTACAGTAGCCATGCCCCTAACCATCAGCCTAATACAGTAGCCACGCCCCTAACCCTCAGCCTAATACAGTAGCCACGCCCCTAACCCCCAGCCTGTTACAGTAGCCATGCCCCTAACCCTCAGCCTAATACAGTAGCCACGCCCCTAACCCTCAGCCTGTTACAGTAGCCATGCCCCTAACCCTCAGCCTAATACAGTAGCCATGCCCCTAACCCTCAGCCTAATACAGTAGCCACGCCCCTAACCCTCAGCCTAATACATTAGCCCTGCCCCTAACCCTCAGCCTAATACAGTAGCCATGCCCCTAACCCTCAGCCTAATACAGTAGCCACGCCCCTAACCCTCAGCCTAATACAGTAGCCACGCCCCTAACCCTCAGCCTGTTACAGTAGCCATGCCCCTAACCCTCAGCCTAATACAGTAGCCACGCCCCTAACCCTCAGCCTAATACAGTAGCCACGCCCCTAACCCCCAGCCTGTTACAGTAGCCATGCCCCTAACCCTCAGCCTAATACAGTAGCCACGCCCCTAACCCTCAGCCTGTTACAGTAGCCATGCCCCTAACCCTCAGCCTAATACAGTAGCCATGCCCCTAACCCTCAGCCTAATACAGTAGCCATGCCCCTAACCCTCAGCCTAATACAGTAGCCACGCCCCTAACCCTCAGCCTAATACATTAGCCCTGCCCCTAACCCTCAGCCTAATACAGTAGCCATGCCCCTAACCCTCAGCCTAATACAGTAGCCATGCCCCTAAACCTCAGCCTAATACAGTAGCCACGCCCCTAACCCTCAGCCTAATACAGTAGCCACGCCCCTAACCCTCAGCCTAATACAGTAGCCATGCCCCTAACCCTCAGCCTAATACAGTAGCCACGCCCCTAACCCTCAGCCTAATACATTAGCCCTGCCCCTAACCCTCAGCCTAATACAGTAGCCATGCCCCTAACCCTCAGCCTAATACAGTAGCCACGCCCCTAACCCTCAGCCTAATACAGTAACCCTGCCCCTAACCCTCAGCCTAATACAGTAGCCATGCCCCTAACCCTCAGCCTGTTACAGTAGCCACGCCCCTAACCCCCAGCCTAATACAGTAGCCCTGCCCCTAACCCTCAGCCTAATACAGTAGCCACGCCCCTAACCCTCAGCCTAATACAGTAGCCCTGCCCCTAACCCTCAGCCTAATACAGTAGCCACGCCCCTAACCCTCAGCCTAATACAGTAGCCCTGCCCCTAACCCTCAGCCTAATACAGTAGCCACGCCCCTAACCCTCAGCCTAATACAGTAGCCACGCCCCTAACCCTCAGCCTAATACAGTAGCCATGCCCCTAACCCTAATACAGTAGCCATGCCCCTAACCCTAATACAGTAGCCACGCCCCTAACCCTCAGCCTGTTACAGTAGCCATGCCCCTAACCCCCAGCCTGTTACAGTAGCCACGCCCCTAACCCCCAGCCTGTTACAGTAGCCATGCCCCTAACCCCCAGCCTGTTACAGTAGCCATGCCCCTAACCCTCAGCCTGTTACAGTAGCCATGCCCCTAACCCTAATACAGTAGCCATGCCCCTAACCCTAATACAGTAGCCACGCCCCTAACCCTCAGCCTGTTACAGTAGCCATGCCCCTAACCCCCAGCCTGTTACAGTAGCCACGCCCCTAACCCCCAGCCTGTTACAGTAGCCATGCCCCTAACCCCCAGCCTGTTACAGTAGCCATGCCCCTAACCCCCAGCCTGTTACAGTAGCCATGCCCCTAACCCTCAGCCTGTTACAGTAGCCACGCCCCTAACCCCCAGCCTGTTACAGTAGCCACGCCCCTAAACTCTTGCTATAGGCTGAGCTGATAGTGATTGACAGATCTGAGTGGACACTCAATGTTTTAATGAGTCTGTGAGGCTCAGTGTTTACACTTTTAGGGCGATAAACTCATGAAAGTCATACTATTAGTAGTCAATGACCAATAAACTGGGTTAAGAAAATATATTTTAGCATTTAAAAAAATCATACATACTCCACCTTTAAGATCATCTTGTTCATAACAGACTACATCTATTCAATCTGTTTCTGGAGAAGTGCTTCTCGAGGCGCTGTTGTGTTTCATCAGGTTATGTTTTATAAAGTGTGTGTGCAAACAGCACGCCATGTAGAGTCTGAATCGCAGAACTGCTCGTGTTTCCAAAATCATGGCAATACAAAATTAATCATGTTTTAAATGTAAACAGGGTTTACTGATTACTGATCATTTCTGCTTTTTTGTCCTCCACGAACCCCCCTGTCACTCATTACTGATAGGCATGTGTGTATCGGTGTGTGAGCTGGACCTGACGTGCTGCTTTAGGTGACTGGACTTCTTGTAGGCTTTGCTGCAGAATCCACACTTATACGGCCGCTCGTTCTCCACGATGTCCAGATACTGCTGCAGGGCGGCCCGAGAGCTCTGGCTCTGCACCAGTCCTGCGGGATACGGGATACACACACCACACACACACACACACACACACACACACACACACACCACACACACACACACACACCACACACACACACACACACACAACACACACGACACAACACAACACACAAAACAAAACACAACACACACAACAGACAACACACACAACACACACAAAACAACACACAAAACAACACACACACAACACAACACATTAGATCAGTAAGACTTCAGGGCTGTTCAGGTTGATCTGTGTATTAAAGGGATAGTTCACCCAAAAATGAAAATTCTGTCATCATTTACTCTCCCTCATGTTGTTCCAAACCTGTATGACTTTCTTTCTTCTGCTGAACACAAAAGAAGATATTTTGAAGAAAGTCGGTAACCAAACGACTGATGGACCCCATTGACTTCCATAGTAGGAAAAAAAAAATACTATGGAAATCAATGGGGACCAGCAACTGTTTAATTACCAACCTTCTTTAAAATATCTTCTTTTGTGTTCAGCAGAAGAAAGAAAGTCATACAGGTTTGGAACAACTTGAGGGAGAGTAAATGAGGACAGCATTTTCATTTTTGGGTGAACTATCCCTTTAAGCGGTCACACATCCCAACAGTTCCTGACTGAATTAGGACAATGACACACAGGCAAACCAAACATTATTCAGACACGAGATACAATCTGTGATATTGTTCCACTAGTGTGTGCAGGACACTATAGTTCATTTCTGTAAGTGAGGAGAGCAGAATAAAGTAAACTGAGACATATTACACCCAATAACTCTTCATACAGAGACTACCAGTGACATTAAACATTTGGGGCCAGAAATGATTGGGACACTTTGAGCTGATCATGTTCTGCTGAAGTGTGTTGTCTTTAATTGCTAATGCTCTTTTTACACACAGACTGAACACAATGAAGCATTGCTTGGTGATTGGTTGAGCTAAACTGGTATTATCTAATTGTGTAGTTAAATTTAACAGCTGACAGATATTCAACATAATTCATGTGTGAGACAGTCTAACAGAAGGACGGACAAAACCAGCCAAATATCAACTGAGTTCTGCTCATATTTTATTACCATTCTCTAAACTATAGTGAATAAACTGTGATGATGTGAGAATGTTGAAGGAGTCTGAGTAAATGTTGGTTTGACTGTGTGTGTGTGAGTGAGTGTGTGTGTGTGTGTGTGTGTGTGTGTGTGTGTGTGTGTGTGTGTGTGTGTGTGTGTGTGTGAGCGTACCCATGTCTGTGATGAGGATGGGCTCCTGCAGAGGGATGTCCGGCAGGGGCAGGTTGCTCCGGGACACGCGTGTCTTGTGGGGTTTTCGGGGGTACTTGTGTTTCTTGTGGTGGATGCTCTTGAAGTGAGAGGTGATGTGAGTCTTCCGGTGGCCTGATGTCCGGAAGTACTTCTCGCAGTGAGGACAGGGGAACGGCCGAACACCTGAGGAAAGACACATCATTTACTCCTTCACCTGTTCTCATGTTCTGATCTGGCAGCGGCTGAAGAAATGCAAGCTTTGGTTTGTTTGCTGTTTGTTAAGCCTTTAAAGAGGACCTATTCTGCCCTTTTCTCAAAGTCTTGTAGTTTTCAGGCTCTACTAGAACAGGTTTTCCTGCTTGAATGTTGATTATTCTCCTCATATTCTCCATTGTTGCGGCTCCTCTCTTCCCAGTCTGTCAGTAACGCTCTGTTTACTTCCTGTCTCTATGAAGCCCCTCCTTCTGAAAAGCACACTGTGCTCTGATTGGTCGGCTGGAGCAGTGTGTTGTGATTGGTCGAGCGCTTCGAGTGTGTTTGGGAAATGTCCCGCCCCTTACCATAACCGCCAGTTTCAACCATAGACTGTATAACAATATGTTCGTAGTGTGCGCGACGTCACCCGTAGTGTTTCTGAAGCCCAAAGTGGGCGGAGCCAGCCGTCGCCATCTTGGCAGCGTCACTCCCGGATAAACGTAAATGTGCAGCTGAGGCGTATTAGCTGAGGTGACGTGGCGCTAACGCTAGCAGACAAACGGCTAGTAGTGACATCAGTGGCAATCCAGCTGTCACTCAAGTGGCCACGCCCTTAATTATGCAGAACTTTAGGGCTTAATATAATTTAAACGAATGAGTTATAAAAAAATTCACCGCCTCACGGTCGTCATGAAGGGCAACATTAGCTATATAGACCAAAACCACTTTTAGCACCAGACTGTAAACATGTTTATTTCTGCTGTAAAGTTGGGCATTTTAACATGGAGGTCTATGGGACTGAGTCTCTTCTGCAGCCGGCCTCTAGTGGCCAGTCCATGAACTGCAGTTTAATCACTTCAGTGTTGATTCAGGAGAGAGAACGCAAGGTGTCCGCTTGGTTCACGCACATGATATCAGGAAGCAGAGTAATACACACATGACGACAGTGACGGCGGAGTGTAAATCGAGTTTCTCTCACACTTCTGCTAGTTTACTGAGATCTCTTATCCTGTGCGAACTGGCCATTAATATTACAGACGTCCTGTGGTGAAAATACCATTGTGAAGCTAATCCCGTCCGAACAGAGTGTGTGTCAGTCAGTGTGTGTGTCAGTCAGTGTGTGTGTCAGTCAGTGTGTGTGTCAGTCAGTGTGTGTGTCAGTCAGTGTGTGTGTTCTCACCGGTGTGCAGGTGCTGATGGACCTTCATGTGTGTGTCAGTCAGTGTGTGTCAGTCAGTGTGTGTGTTCTCACTGGTGTGCAGACGCTGATGGACCTTCATGTGTGTGTCAGTGAGTCAGTGTGTGTGTCAGTCAGTGTGTGTGTCAGTCAGAGTGTGTGTTCTCACCGGTGTGCAGGCGCTGATGAACCTTCATGTGTGTGTCAGTGAGTCAGTGTGTGTGTCAGTCAGTGTGTGTGTCAGTCAGAGTGTGTGTTCTCACCGGTGTGCAGACGCTGATGGACCTTCATGTGTGTGTCAGTGAGTGTGTGTGTCAGTGAGTCAGTGTGTGTGTCAGTCAGTGTGTGTGTCAGTCAGTGTGTGTGTTCTCACTGGTGTGCAGACGCTGATGGACCTTCATGTGTGTGTCAGTGAGTGTGTGTGTCAGTGAGTCAGTGTGTGTGTCAGTCAGAGTGTGTGTTCTCACCGGTGTGCAGACGCTGATGGACCTTCATGTGTGTGTCAGTGAGTGTGTGTGTCAGTGAGTCAGTGTGTGTGTCAGTCAGTGTGTGTGTTCTCACCGGTGTGCAGACGCTGATGGACCTTCATGTGTGTGTCAGTGAGTGTGTGTGTCAGTGAGTCAGTGTGTGTGTCAGTCAGTGTGTGTGTCAGTCAGTGTGTGTGTTCTCACTGGTGTGCAGACGCTGATGGACCTTCATGTGTGTGTCAGTGAGTGTGTGTGTGTCAGTCAGTGTGTGTGTCAGTCAGTGTGTGTGTCAGTGAGTCAGTGTGTGTGTCAGTCAGAGTGTGTGTCAGTGAGTGTGTGTGTCAGTCAGTGTGTGTGTCAGTGAGTGTGTGTGTCAGTGAGTCAGTGTGTGTGTCAGTCAGTGTGTGTGTTCTCACCGGTGTGCAGGCGCTGATGAACCTTCATGTGTGTGTCAGTGAGTCAGTGTGTGTGTCAGTCAGTGTGTGTGTCAGTCAGAGTGTGTGTTCTCACCGGTGTGCAGGCGCTGATGGACCTTCATGTGTGTGTCAGTGAGTCAGTGTGTGTGTCAGTCAGTGTGTGTGTCAGTGAGTGTGTGTGTCAGTGAGTCAGTGTGTGTGTCAGTCAGAGTGTGTGTCAGTGAGTGTGTGTGTCAGTCAGTGTGTGTGTCAGTCAGTGTGTGTGTCAGTGAGTGTGTGTGTCAGTGAGTCAGTGTGTGTGTCAGTCAGTGTGTGTGTCAGTCAGTGTGTGTGTCAGTCAGAGTGTGTGTCAGTCAGAGTGTGTGTTCTCACCGGTGTGCAGGCGCTGATGGACCTTCATGTGTGTGTCAGTGAGTCAGTGTGTGTGTCAGTCAGTGTGTGTGTCAGTCAGAGTGTGTGTCAGTCAGTGTGTGTGTCAGTGAGTGTGTGTGTCAGTGAGTCAGTGTGTGTGTCAGTCAGAGTGTGTGTCAGTCAGTGTGTGTGTGTTCTCACCGGTGTGCAGGCGCTGATGGACCTTCATGCTCCCCGACGTGGAGAAGCACTTCATGCAGTAGGGGCACTCGAAGGCCTTGACCCCGCTGTGGATCTTCATGTGAGCGGTCAGCGTGCTCTTGACGGCGAAGGCCCGGAAGCACTGCTTGCACTTGTAGGGCTTCTCGTGTGTGTGGATGCGGATGTGGCGCACCAGATCGCTGGGCTTCTTGAACTCTTTAGAGCAGTACGGACATCCGTGCCACCGAACCCCGTTCTCCTGCCGGATGGTGCCTGAGAACAAGACCACACTTACTGATCATCACATGACTCCAGAAACAAGACTTCAGAAACTGATCATCACATGACTCCAGGAACTGATCATCACATGACTTCATCACATGACAAGCATACCGAGCATCTGCGGAGGCTTTTTGATGATGCTTCTCTTCTCCTTCTTGAGGACGGTGTCAGTCATGAGTATTCTGGAGGGCGCGGGCCCATCTCCAGCTGAGGTTGGTGTGAGCGTGTCCATCTGGAGCTTCTCTGATCCGCTGGGAGCGTCCGGATGAACTGGGATCTCAGTCAGTCCACTGTTCTCCAGAGCTTGCTGGGAAAACACCACAAAGCCTCATGAACTGCATTTCTAAATCACTTAATAATATTTCCTGAGGAACTTTTCTACCCTAAGTTTAGCCCTTGTTGAAGACATTCTCCTTTCAGACGAACACAATCAGAGTTATATTAAAAATGTCCTGGCTCTTCCAAGCTTTATAATGGCAGTGAATGGCTGTTTCTGTTTTGAAGTCCATACAAGTGCATCTATTCATCATAAAAGTGATTGTCATGGACAGATGCTCTTTTATGATGGACAGATGCACTTTTATGACGGACAGATGCACTTTTATGATGGATTGATGCACTTTTATGATGGATAGATGCACTTTTATGATGGACAGATGCACTTTTATGACGGACAGATGCACTTTTATGATGATAGATGCACTTTTATGATGGATAGATGCACTTTTATGATGATAGATGCACTTTTATGATGGACAGATGCACTTTTATGATGGACAGATGCACTTTTATGACGGACAGATGCACTTTTATGATGGATTGATGCACTTTTATCATGGATAGATGCACTTTTATGATGATAGATGCACTTTTATGATGGATAGATGCACTTTTATGATGGACAGATGCACTTTTATGATGATAGATGCACTTTTATGATGATAGATGCACTTTTATGATGATAGATGCACTTTTATGATGATAGATGCACTTTTATGACGGACAGATGCACTTTTATGATGGATAGATGCACTTTTATGATGGACAGATGCTCTTTTATGATGATAGATGCACTTTTATGACGGATAGATGCACTTTTATGATGATAGATGCACTTTTATGATGGACAGATGCACTTTTATGATGGACAGATGCACTTTTATGATTCTCTTCTCGAGTGGGTGGCGCTGTTCTGTGGCGACAAGCAGCTTTAGCTCGTGTCTGTGTTATTGTGTTTTAAACGTCTTTTAGGGATTTAATTCGCCTTTGTGGTGTGCTGTTTAATGTTGTCTGAACATTGCTGAATATCTGAGGGATGGAAGTCACTTTTTACGCCCTATTTATAGTGACCGTTTTAAACTTCGTTTGGAGCGACCAGCAGCACACATTCCGATACACCCGCGAATTCCTACTGGGATTACAATGGTGCTATCCTGCCGTGACAGACTTCAACATCAATTCACTGGCTGGGAATCTGCCTCTGGAATTACTTATTGGTAGAAACATTAACTTTACAAAACAAGGCCAAACCAGGAAGCGGGGGAAAAGGGGTGGTGTGAAACAGCGAACCAGGAAGCTATTGAGCAGGAATCGCATCCCCTTGCCTTCAGTCATACTGGCTAATGTGCGGTCCCTCAGGAATAAGACTGAGGAATTACGGGCAAATGTTTTGCATCTGCGGGATTACAGGGATGCGTGTCTTATGGCTTTCACAGAGACTTGGCTCACTGAGTCGGATTTGGACGCGGCACTGGAGATCAGCGGCTTTGGAGCCCCTCTGCGCCTGGATCGGGACAGTGAGGTGACACATAAAATGCTGGGCGGTGGGGTCTGTCTGTACATAAATCGCAGATGGTGTAGCAATTTTACTGTGAGAGAGCGGATTTGTCACCCTGACATTGAACTGTTGTCTGTGTCACTACGGCCGTACTATCTCCCCAGAGAGTTTCCCCAGATTTTTGTGACTGTGGCTTATATCCACCCCAAAGCTGACGCCAAGTCCGCCGCGGACATTGTTTTTAAATCCGTAAACAAACTTCAGTCTATCTCCCCTGCTGCTCCTAATTTTATTCTCGGCGATTTTAACCATTGTAATTTAAAGAAAACACTGAACAGCTTTTATCAGTATGTAAAATGCCCCACACGTCGTAATAAAACTCTTGACCTGTGCTACGGCTCCATTAAAGGCGCATATACGTCCAAGGCGGGGCCAGCGCTGGGTGCCTCTGACCATAACTCTGTCCACCTCTTACCCGCCTACACCTCGGTGTTGAGGAGGGAGAAACCTGTTAGGAAACAGGTGAAGGTTTGGTCGGAGGACAGCTCTTCAGCGCTACAAGGCTGCTTTGAGTGCACAGATTGGACAGTGTTTCAGGACTCCTGTTCTGATATTGATGAACTTACTGACGTTGTCTGCAGTTACATCTCTTTTTGCAAAGACTCTGTTCTCCCGAGCAGGGAAGTCAAGGTGTATCCAAACAACAAACAGTGGATCTCTAAGGACATTAAAGAGTTGCTAATCAAACGAAAAACTGTTTTTAATGAAGGTGATGTGTATGCAGAGAGGGCTGTGAGAAAAGAGATCAGGGCTGAAATTAAAAAAGCTAAATTAAGGTATAAGGAAAAAATTGAGGCAGATTTGAGAAGTAATAATTTAAAGAAAACCTGGAATGGTATGAAAACATTGATTGGGTCTAATGATAAAGCTAACAGAGTTGCCCTGGATGGTTTTTCATCTGATAAACATTTGGCTGATAAATTTAATGTATTTTATTCTCGATTTAACAATTTGGATTTTGATGATGAAATGGAAGGTTTCAGGGCTATCACACAGGCAGCTCCATCAATTACTGTTGACAGTAGTACTGTGGCTAACATTTTCAGGCGCACCAGATCAAAAAGTCCGGGGCCAGATGATATTTGTGGGCAATTATTAAGAACATGTGCAGATCAACTCTGTCATATCTTTCAGTTCATTTTTAATTTGTCTTTATCACAAAAAAGAGTCCCTAGAAGTTGGAAACATTCTATTATTGTGCCTATAGCTAAGTGCAGTTCCCCAAAATCCTTGAATGATTTTAGACCTGTAGCCTTGACCTCATTGGTTATGAAAAGCTTTGAGAAAATGATCAAAGAGGCTGTCTTACTGCAGGTTGGAGATCAGTTAGATCCACTGCAGTTTGCATACAGGTCTGGCAGGGGCGTGGAGGATGCTGTGATCACACTTCTGCACTTTATTTTTAGTCATCTGGATAGAGCAAAGACTCATGTCAGACTTTTATTTGTTGATTTTACTTCTGCTTTTAACACTATTCAGCCCTTTCTGCTCGCTGAGAGACTCATTGCCGATTTTAACCTTGATTTGAATTTGGTGGGCTGGTTATTGGATTTTTTTAACAGATAGATCCCAGTGTGTGAGGGCAAACAGCACCCTATCTGAAGTCACTTTTACATCCACTGGTTCCCCCCAAGGTTGCTGTCTGTCTCCTCTCCTGTACATCCTGTACACAAACCAGTGTCGCAGTTTGTACCAAGATAGATATATACTTAAGTTTGCTGATGATTCTGTTATTGTCAGCCTGCTATCAGGGAATGAGCGGGACCATGGGCCAGTCCTTAGTGACTTTGTAGAGTGGTGTGATAGTTCCTTTTTACAGCTGAATGTATCTAAAACTAAGGACATGGTCATTGACTTTCGCAGGACACCACCTCCCCCTACAGTCACCGTTATTAAAGGCACGGACATTGAGCTCGTGGAGACATACAAATATCTTGGAGTCATTTTAGACAACAGATTGTGTTTTGAACCTTTGGTTGACGCTGTCTCAAAGAAAATCCAACAAAGAATGTACTTCCTTAGGAAAATGAACACTTTTAATGTTTCTTCAGAAATGATGACTTTGTTTTATCGTGCTTTTATTGAATCGGTTTTATCTTTCTGTATAGCTGCTTGGTTTGGAAGCCTCTCCCTGACAAATAAAAACAGACTTGGTAGCCTGGTCAAAGTGGCGAGTAAGATTTCCAGGAGAAGTCAGGCTCAACCAGGGGAGTTATACATAAAACAGGTCCAGAGGAAAGTTAGAGTTATAGCTCATTCACAGGATCATCCCCTTAAAACAGAGTTTGAGCTTTTGCCCTCTGAGCGGCGCTATCGAGTTCCTAGTTGCAGAACAAAGAGGATGCATATATCTTTTATTCCGTCAGCTGTGAGGCACCTTAATGGCACTTAGCACTTTATATTAACTTGCACAAGTTGCATTTTTGCACTTGATTGTGTCCTGTACTTTATTTATTTATTTATTATACATTATGTACATTGGGCTTAAATGTGAATTCCTTCTCTGCTGGTTGGTTTTGTTGGTGAGTGTTGTTGTATGTTTATGTGTTTTATGTGGAGCATTTGCTGCAAATCCAATTTCCCTTGTGGTCAAAAATAAAGGTACTTTGACTTTGACTTGAATGATGGACAGATGCACTTTTATCATGGATGGATGCACTTTTATGGACTTCAAAAAATATACAGCCATGCACTGCCCTTGTAAAGCTTGGAAGAGCCAGGACATTTTTTTAATATAACTCTGATTGTGTTCGTCTGAAAGAAGAATGTCATATACACCTAGGACGGCTTGAGGGAGAGTAAATCATGGGCTAATTTTCATTTTTGGGTGAACTATCCCTTTAAGGGGGCGTGTCTCCTTTAAGACTTCGATGTAAACGCCCACTGCTATGATGACATCTCTCTCTCTCACTGGGACAGGTGTTGTACCTGTAGGATGTCCTGATTGATGGGCGTGCCGATGGCCTGTCCAGGGGGAGGAGCCTGAGCGCTGTCTGAGGTCACATGGTCCGAGAGCTCCAGCAGCTGCTGGATGACATCAGTCACGCCCTCTGACCCCTCGGGACCCTCGGGACCCTGATCAACCCTGGCATTCCCCTTCTGGACAACACAGGAACACAGAGGCAGACTTCACAGGTGAGCTGCTGGTGTACATGAGATCAACACGCTTTTCACACTACAGTTAAACCTGGGTTAGGAAGGGATATAATACAATTTCAAGTAAGGTGAGAAAGAGTTGAATGGAAAATATTCCATTAAAGAGGATCTACTATGCCTTGGTGATGTGTTTGGTCTCTACTAGAGCAGGTTTTCCTGCTGTAATGTTGATTATTCTCCTCATATTCTCCATTGTTGCGGCTCCTCTCTTCCCAGTCTGTCAGTAACGCTCTGTTTACTTCCTGTCTCTATGAAGCCCCTCCTTCTGAAAAGCACACTGTGCTCTGATTGGTCGGGTGGAGCAGTGTGTTGTGATTGGTCGAGCGCTTCGAGTGTGTTTGGGAAATGTCCCGCCCCTTACCATAACCGCCAGTTTAACACACTACTAACTAACTCAACCAGGCCCCGCCCCTTTATTCTGCGCATGAATTATTATAATGAGGAATATTGTGACGTGTTCGTTCCCGGAAGAATCTCAAGACTACAATGGAGGCGTTTCAGGAGAAGAACTGGAGCTTCTTCATGATCACACAGCAACACTACACACTAAAGGCTGATGCTGTACTCAGTGAATCCTCTTTAGGGAGGAGATGACCTCAGACTGGTCTCACCTGCGCTGCTGGCTCCTCCACCTCCATCACTGAGATGTGCATTTTGCTGATGTGAGCGTTGAGGCTGCCAAGCTTCTTATAGACGCAGCTACAGTCCAAACAGCGGAAGAGCTGAGCACCAGACGTCTGAAACACAGATCTCATCAGCAACAGGCCCACTCCAGCGAAGGGTAAGCCAGATAGTATTATGATGTGGCAATATAAAACAAACCAACACTGTGATTATTGCAGTGATTTTATTTGGCCATTAACTTTCCTAAAAACATTGCCAGCAGACGATTTCCACATCGAACGGGAAGTATAAGTGTGAAACGATATACGATAGAGATGATATAAATAGGCAAATGTAAATCATTTTGACCTGGGGGAAAATGTACATTTAAAAAAAAAAAATTTAAATTGAGTGTTGATCAAAGGGGTCCAAGAAGACCACAGGAGTTTTGTCGCACTTGAACCACAAATACACAAACTTTTTTATTTTTAATGGAATCGAGGAGTTTTGTAACAAATCCTTCCATCACGGGTCAATCTGACCCCCTTAGGAATGAATGGACTGCGAGAAATGCTTCAGTTCACATAGAAAAACCTAAAAATGCTCAAAGTTCAAACTAAAAATGCTAAACCTTTATCAAAATTATTAAATTATTTTATAATGTCTACATGTGTATCTGAATGCATGCTGAAGGGAACTGACTTTATGACCCAGAGGAACAGCTGATTTGCTCCATATAGAGATATAAGGCCATCTAGAGTCATGAAATATCATCTTATATTATTTTATATTATTTTATTTCCACTAGAGGTCTGCAGAGACACCCGATGTAAGATATTTAGAGCTGCATTAAAAGGGTTACGCATGAAATTGTGAGGTTGAAAGAATGCGAGGAATGTGCTTAAATTATTATTTATTTATTATTTATTGATCAAATGTACTAATTTAAAGGTAAATACAATAATAAAAACTTGCATAGAATTTTTTTTATCAAAATGAAATGAAATAAGCTTTCTGGACAAAAAAAACGTAAGTATAATTTTAGGGCCACACACACATGCTGACGGGCTGCAGGAATGCTGGGTAATGCAGAAGTGTTACCTGAGAGTGGACTCTCTGCACGTGTGAGTGCAGGTTCCCCTTCTGGGAGAAGGATGCGGGACACAGCACACACAGGTGAGGCTTCTCTCCGGTGTGCCGACCCATGTGTGTCTGCAGCACCACCTTCTGGTTAAACGCCTTCCCACAGTGAGAACACTTATACGGCCTCTCACCTGCAGCACAGGAACACACACACAGGCTCAGACACACACACACACACAGCAGAATGCAGACACACACACGCTCAGACACACACACGCTCAGACACACACACGCTCAGACACACACATGCTCAGACACACACACACACACACACACACACACACACACACACACCTGTGTGGATGCGTATGTGCCACACGAGCTGGCTGGGCTTCACACACACACACACGCTCAGACACACACACACACACACACACACACACACACACACACACACACACACACACACACACACACACACACACACACACACCTGTGTGGATGCGTATGTGCCGCACGAGCTGGCTGGGCTTCACACACACACACACGCTCAGACACACACACACACACACACACACACACACACACACACACACACACACACACACACACACACACACACACACACACCTGTGTGGATGCGTATGTGCCGCACGAGCTGGCTGGGCTTCACACACACACACGCTCAGACACACACACACACACACACACACACACACACACACACCTGTGTGGATGCGTATGTGCCACACGAGCTGGCTGGGCTTCACACACACACACACGCTCAGACACACACACACACACACACACACACACACACACACACACACACACACACACACACACACACACACACACACACCTGTGTGGATGCGTATGTGCCGCACGAGCTGGCTGGGCTTCACACACACACACGCTCAGACACACACACACACACACACACACACACACACACACACCTGTGTGGATGCGTATGTGCCACACGAGCTGGCTGGGCTTCACACACACACACACGCTCAGACACACACACACACACACACACACACACACACACACACACACACACACACACACACACACCTGTGTGGATGCGTATGTGCCACACGAGCTGGCTGGGCTTCACACACACACACACGCTCAGACACACACACACACACACACACACACACACACACACACACACACACACACACACACACACACACACACACACACACACCTGTGTGGATGCGTATGTGCCGCACGAGCTGGCTGGGCTTCACACACACACACACGCTCAGACACACACACACACACACACACACACACACACACACACACACACACACACACACACACACACACACACACCTGTGTGGATGCGTATGTGCCGCACGAGCTGGCTGGGCTTCACACACACACACGCTCAGACACACACACACACACACACACACACACACACACCTGTGTGGATGCGTATGTGCCGCACGAGCTGGCTGGGCTTCTTGAAGGTCTTCCCGCAGTGGTGGCAGATGTTCTTGAATCCTCTCCGGTCGATGTTCTTGTAGTTCCTCGAGCTCGTTAGGATCGGCCTGAAGATAATGGAGGATCAGACAGTGAGCAACAGAGCTGAGGCGGCACACACAGGACATCTGACTTCATCCACACATGCAGAAGTGACCTGGACATGAGCTGAGCTGAGTTTAGGGCACATGTTGCTCTCTTCCTAGCAGATGTTGTGATTGGTGTGTGTGATTCTCAGTTGTTTCGGATATGATGCACAGATTTTACGTGTTACCATTTACAAACCATTCACTGCACTCGCAACCAAATCAAAACTCAGCCAATCAGAGAAGCGTGTGGGCGGAGTCTCTCTGTAAGCGCACTGCACTCGCAACCAAATCAAAACTCAGCCAATCAGAGGAGCCTGTGGGCGGAGTCTCTCTGTAAGCGCACTGCACTCGCAACCAAATCAAAACTCAGCCAATCAGAGGAGCGTGTGGGCGGAGTCTCTCTGTAAGCGCACTGCACTCTCAACCAAATCAAAACTCAGCCAATCAGAGGAGCGTGTGGGCGGAGTCTCTCTGTAAGCGCACTGCACTCTCAACCAAATCAAAACTCAGCCAATCAGAGGAGCGTGTGGGCGGAGTCTCTCTGTAAGCGCACTGCACTCTCAACCAAATCAAAACTCAGCCAATCAGAGGAGCGTGTGGGCGGAGTCTCTCTGTAAGCGCACTGCACTCGCAACCAAATCAAAACTCAGCCAATCAGAGGAGCGTGTGGGCGGAGTCTCTCTGTAAGCGCACTGCACTCTCAACCAAATCAAAACTCAGCCAATCAGAGGAGCGTGTGGGCGGAGTCTCTCTGTAAGCGCACTGCACTCTCAACCAAATCAAAACTCAGCCAATCAGAGGAGCCTGTGGGCGGAGTCTCTCTGTAAGCGCACTGCACTCTCAACCAAATCAAAACACAGCCAATCAGAGGAGCGTGTGGGCGGAGTCTCTCTTTAAGCGCACTGCACTCTCAACCAAATCAAAACTCAGCCAATCAGAGGAGCGTGTGGGCGGAGTCTCTCTGTAAGCGCACTGCACTCTCAACCAAATCAAAACTCAGCCAATCAGAGGAGCGTGTGGGCGGAGTCTCTCTGTAAGCGCACTGCACTCGCAACCAAATCAAAACTCAGCCAATCAGAGGAGCGTGTGGGCGGAGTCTCTCTGTATGCGCACTGCACTCTCAACCAAATCAAAACTCAGCCAATCAGAGGAGCGTGTGGGCGGAGTCTCTCTGTAAGCGCACTGCACTCTCAACCAAATGGATACACTTGTTTGTTCTCAGTTTGATCATTCTTGTTTAATTTATTTTCAAAATCTGATGTGAATTATCCATTGTTGCTTTCATTACAGCTATAAATGATATTCAAAAACACATTAGACGCTTTTAACATTAAATAAAGCACATAATCCGTATCTGAGATTATCCTTGTCATTTTTTTATGGTTGTTTTTCCAGGTTAGGACAATGGAAAAGACCCTTTTATTGCGTCTGGTGAGATCAGGCTGAAGTGATCAGGGATCTAGTGCTGATCTACTCAGGACAGGTCGAGGAGGTTCAAAACGAGACATTTTGCAGCTTGTTTTCATAGTACCATTAACTTTTGTTTTCGTGCACAAATGACTCGCTGAAAGTTTCCCTGAAAGTTTAGTTCGTGCAAAAATGAAAATGATTTACTAATCCTCATGTTGTTCCAAATTAGCATAACTTCCCATCTTCCCAATGTTCACCAGACTCATTTGAACAAATCTTTCCTTTTACACTACATCAACTGTGTCTGCATGCAGAAGTGCTGCGGGAACCTTTGTCTTGTGCACACACCTGGTCTTGGCGTGGCTCCTCAGGTGCTCGCGGAGCTGGCTGTGCGTGGGGAACTCTCGGCCGCAGGTCCTGCAGGAGTGTGTGCTGCTCCCGCTGAGCTCCTGCCGGTGCTCCTCCAGATGCACAGAGAGCTGACTCTGCAGGATAAACTCGTCTCCACACTCCGAGCACAGGAAGTTCTGGCGACACAGAGCACACGCCACTGATGATGATGATGAAGAAGAGATCAGGTAACCAAAGGTTCAGGTCCTCAAGAAGCTTCCAGTGAAATTAATTAACCCTCATCCTTCCCTTTGTTAAATTGAGTGTTGACCACGAATACACTTTTTTTTTTTAATGGATTCGAGGAGTTTTGTGGTTGAAATTTAGTAACAAATCCTTCCATCACGGGTCAATCTGACCCCCTTAGGAATGAATGGACTGCGAGAAATGCTTCAGTACACATAGAAAAACCTAAAAATGCTCAAAGTTCAAATAAAAAATGCTCAAAACTCAAACTAAAAATGCTAAAACTTTACCAAAAAATTATTGTATAATGTCTACATGTGTATCTGAATGCATGCTGAAGAGAAACTGACTTTAGGACCCAGAGGAACAGCTCATTTACTCCATATAGACATATAAGGCCATCTAGAGTCATGAAATATCATCTTATATTATTTTATTTCCACTAGAGGTCTGCAAAGATGTACCCGATGTAAGATATGTAGAGCTGAATTAAAAGGGTTACGCATGAAATTGTGAGTTATTTTGAATTTAAGTTGAAAGAATGTGAGGAATGTGCTTAATTTACTAAATTACAATTTATTTATTATTTATTGATCAAATCTAGAAATTTAAAGGTAAATTGCATTAAAAAATAAAAAATGAAAAAAAATTATAATAATAATTTAGTATACTTTTATGGCTTCGGGTCATTTTGCCCCGCGAGGGAAGGATTTGCTACAGAACAGGAGGGAAGATGAAGCTACCGACCTCTTCTTTCTCGTGGACCATGACATGAGCCTTCAGACTGGCCACTCTGGAGAACTTCTTGTGGCACACGGGGCATTTGGCCTCGCTGGTGGCGTGAGTGGACTTGTGAAGGTTGAGATTGTACTCCACATTAAAGGACACCGGACACTGGTCACACCGATACGGCTGCGTGCAGGAGAAGTGAGGAACAGCACGTTATCAGCAGTTCATGACAAACACATTCATTACACTCTGAAAAACAAAGTAGGAGAACCATTTCTGCTCCCCCAAAGAACCTTCCAGTGATCAGTTCTTAAAAGAACCATTGTTTTCTTTGTGTTTAATAATCTAAAGAACCTTTTTACACTATATAGAATATTTTGTGGAATGGAAAGATTCCATGGATGTTAAAGGTTCTTCATGGAACCATTAATGCCAATAAAACCTTTATTATTCTGAGTCTTTCTACCAAAACAGGACTAATACAAAAATCCACGTTTCCATCACCCTTCAAATTGCGCACATTGAAATTGAAAATACGCCCAATGGAAACACGTACATTTCGCAAAAACTCTCATATATCTCATTTACGCTCGCATGAGGTGGTTTTTCAGGCAATTTCGAAAAAGGAATATTTCGCAAACCTGCAGTGGAAACAGTTTTTCCGCATTTACAGTCACCTGACGAACGTTCTTTAAAGATGGGGCGGAGTGTTTGCACAGAAGATGAGGCAGAGATCTCTATTAAACTCGTTAAAGACAAAAGTATCATGGGAATACTTGATTCTAAACAACAAAGAAATGCCACAATTGATCAAAGATCTTGAAGCAGATCTGAGGGAGAAACAGGCAGAAACTCCTCATGCGAGCGGCTCCCAGTATAAGGGCTTTCCCGGCCAGTAAGGCCTGGATAACACCTATGTCTCCTTCCGTTATAATAATGGCTAGTTCTATAAACATACCAACATCCATCGCCATGATGTCTGGAATGACTTATCGCGAGAGGAAAACATTTTTTGTTTTATTCGCATAACTGGAAAAAAAATTGGTAAATGGAAACGCCGTCATTTCGAAATAGTTTTTTATCGATATTTAGAAAATATCGTAAAAGTTTTGAGCAAATCTGTAATGAAAGCGTGACTAATAAACTCTTTTCGTTGTTTGTTACAATGCGCTGAGAACATTAGACAGGTTTACATACACAAGCATTCTGAAACTTCATATGTATATGTCTAATGTTCATAAAATCTGTAATCTGTTTATAAACATAACAGCTTTTTCCCTTGTGGAGAATGAAGAGAAACTGGTGTATCATAAGTGAGAGTCAGTGTCTAATGTGAGCGTGTGAATCAGTGCTGGAGAGGATTCAAGAGCTTTAAAACGAGCTCAAACAGCTTCACGATGTCCGCTGGCGTGTTCATTATTCGTTCCCACAAGAACTGCACTCTCTAGGGCACAGGTACATGAGGGCATTTTAAAAGTGTGATTTATAGACCTAAAAGTCACTTTTCATAGTGAATTGAATTTTTTTCTAGTTATTATGTTGAGTTCTAAAATATTCATCAAGTAGAAATTGCTATTTGCGAATAAAGACAGATTTTTTAAAACCCTGTAATCAAGGACTATAAAAGTAATGTAAATCCATTGCTATTAAAGTGTAAACCCAGAAGAACATTTGATTAACATTTGACATTTGATTGAGTTATGAACCAGCTACTGATCATTCACACCATTATTAGACAGCTTGGCTTTATGAGCCTGTTCAAGAAACATGTGTTGAATGATATGGTCCTGTCTCAGATCTGGTGTGATGATGATGATGATGATGATGATGATGGTGATGGTGGTGATGATGAAGTGCGGTCTCTTGCCTTGTCGTTGACCTCATGCTCTCGCAGGTGTCTCTGAAGTTGACTCTCACTGGGATAATTCTGGGAGCAAATATTACATTTGTTCTCGGCCTGCTTCTGGCTCTCTGAGCCGGCTCCCGGACCTCCGTCTGAAGAAGACAGAAGACAGCCAATGAGGACAGAGGACAGCCAATGAAGACAGAGGACAGCCAATGAAGACAGAGGACAGCCAATGAGGACAGAACACAGCCAATGAGGACAGAAGACAGAAGACAGCCAATGAGGACAGAAGACAGAAGACAGCCAATGAGGACAGAGGACAGAAGACAGCCAATGAGGACAGAGGACAGAAGACAGCCAATGAGGACAGAAGACAGACGACAGCCAATGAGGACAGAGGACAGAAGACAGCCAATGAGAACAGAGGACAGAAGACAGCCAATGAGGACAGAGGACAGAGGACAGCCAATGAGGACAGAGGACAGAAGACAGCCAATGAGGACAGAAGACAGAAGACAGCCAATGAGAACAGAGGACAGAAGACAGCCAATGAGGACAGAGGACAGAAGACAGCCAATGAGGACAGAGGACAGAAGACAGCCAATGAGAACAGAGGACAGAAGACAGCCAATGAGAACAGAGGACAGAAGACAGCCAATGAGGACAGAGGACAGAAGACAGCCAATGAGAACAGAGGACAGAAGACAGCCAATGAGAACAGAGGACAGAAGACAGCCAATGAGAACAGAGGACAGAAGACAGCCAATGAGGACAGAGGACAGAAGACAGCCAATGAGGACAGAGGACAGCCAATGAGGACAGAGGACAGAAGACAGCCAATGAGGACAGAAGACAGAAGACAGCCAATGAGAACAGAGGACAGAAGACAGCCAATGAGGACAGAGGACAGAAGACAGCCAAAGAGGACAGAAGACAGAAGACAGCCAATGAGGACAGAGGACAGAAGACAGCCAATGAGAACAGAGGACAGAAGACAGCCAATGAGAACAGAGGACAGAAGACAGCCAATGAGGACAGAGGACAGAAGACAGCCAATGAGAACAGAGGACAGAAGACAGCCAATGAGGACAGAGGACAGAAGACAGCCAATGAGGACAGAGGACAGAAATTGCCAATTCTAAGCAAGTTATAAATCTGAGTTAAGATCAAATAGTTCCGACAATTTAAATCAGATATAGTGGATCCAGCGGGAGTAAAGCATGATCTGGAAAACACTTTTAACAACTGAATGATGTTATTCCGGTAATATAGTTTCTGTTTAGTGTCGATACATCCTGGGCTCAAATCTCAACCATACAGTGATCCTCAGTTTACAAACACCTGTACATAAAAATGTTAATAATTCATAACAAAATAAAAGGCATCATGAAATTTGTTTGTTGTTTTTCATTGAATAAGCTCTGAATAAGGTCTTTCACATTACAGGTGTTTACATACAGTCCACAACACAAAATACTTACTAAACTTATAAAACTGACCCCATTCAAAAGTTTACGTACTCGACCCTAATGATGGTGACTACAAAAATATTATATTTTTCTGATTTGGGCGGGAGATTGAGGTCTGATTTGTTACTGCAGTATTTTGGGCGGGAGCTTGAGGTCTGATTTGTTACTGCAGTATTTTGGGCGGGAGCTTGAGGTCTGATTGGTTACTGCAGTATTTTGGGCGGGAGCTTGAGGTCTGATTGGTTACTGCAGTATTTTGGGCGGGAGATTGAGGTCTGATTGGTTACAACAGTATTTTGGGCGGGAGCTTGAGGTCTGATTGGTTACAACAGTATTTTGGGCGGGAGCTTGAGGTCTGATTGGTTACTGCAGTATTTTGGGCGGGAGATTGAGGTCTGATTGGTTACTGCAGTATTTTGGGCGGGAGCTTGAGGTCTGATTGGTTACAACAGTATTTTGGGCGGGAGCTTGAGGTCTGATTGGTTACTGCAGTATTTTGGGCGGGAGCTTGAGGTCTGATTGGTTACTGCAGTATTTTGGACGGGAGCTTGAGGTCTGATTGGTTATAACAGTATTTTGGGCGGGAGCTTGAGGTCTGATTGGTTACAACAGTATTTTGGGCGGGAGCTTGAGGTCTGATTGGTTACTGCAGTATTTTGGGCGGGAGCTTGAGGTCTGATTGGTTACTGCAGTATTTTGGGCGGGAGATTGAGGTCTGATTGGTTACAACAGTATTTTGGACGGGAGCTTGAGGTCTGATTGGTTACAACAGTATTTTGGGCGGGAGCTTGAGGTCTGATTGGTTACTGCAGTATTTTGGGCGGGAGATTGAGGTCTGATTGGTTACTGCAGTATTTTGGGCGGGAGCTTGAGGTCTGATTGGTTACTGCAGTATTTTGGACGGGAGCTTGAGGTCTGATTGGTTATGACAGTATTTTGGGCGGGAGCTTGAGGTCTGATTGGTTACTGCAATATTTTGGGCGGGAGCTTGAGGTCTGATTGGTTACTGCAGCATTTTGGGCGGGAGCTTGAGGTCTGATTGGTTACTGCAGTATTTTGGGCGGGAGCTTGAGGTCTGATTGGTTACTGCAGCATTTTGGGCGGGAGCTTGAGGTCTGATTGGTTACTGCAGTATTTTGGGCGGGAGCTTGAGGTCTGATTGGTTACTGCAGCATTTTGGGCGGGAGCTTGAGGTCTGATTGGTTACTGCAGTATTTTGGGCGGGAGCTTGAGGTCTGATTGGTTACTGCAGTATTTTGGGCGGGAGCTTGAGGTCTGATTGGTTACTGCAGCATTTTGGGCGGGAGCTTGAGGTCTGATTGGTTACTGCAGTATTTTGGGCGGGAGATTGAGGTCTGATTGGTTACAACAGTATTTTGGGCGGGAGCTTGAGGTCTGATTGGTTACTGCAGTATTTTGGGCGGGAGCTTGAGGTCTGATTGGTTACTGCAGTATTTTGGGCGGGAGATTGAGGTGAGATTGAGGTCTGATTGGTTACAACAGTATTTTGGGCGGGAGCTTGAGGTCTGATTGGTTACTGCAGCATTTTGGGCGGGAGCTTGAGGTCTGATTGGTCACTGCAGCATTTTGGGCGGGAGCTTGAGGTCTGATTGGTTACTGCAGCATTTTGGGCGGGAGCTTGAGGTCTGATTGGTTACTGCAGTATTTTGGGCGGGAGATTGAGGTGAGATTGAGGTCTGATTGGTTACAACAGTATTTTGGGCGGGAGCTTGAGGTCTGATTGGTTACTGCAGTATTTTGGGCGGGAGCTTGAGGTCTGATTGGTTACTGCAGTATTTTGGGCGGGAGATTGAGGTCTGATTGGTTACAACAGTATTTTGGGCGGGAGCTTGAGGTCTGATTGGTTACTGCAGTATTTTGGGCGGGAGATTGAGGTCTGATTGGTTACTGCAGTATTTTGGGCGGGAGCTTGAGGTCTGATTGGTTACTGCAGCATTTTGGGCGGGAGCTTGAGGTCTGATTGGTCACTGCAGCATTTTGGGCGGGAGCTTGAGGTCTGATTGGTTACTGCAGCATTTTGGGCGGGAGCTTGAGGTCTGATTGGTTACTGCAGTATTTTGGGCGGGAGCTTGAGGTCTGATTGGTTACTGCAGTATTTTGGGCGGGAGCTTGAGGTCTGATTGGTTACTGCAGCATTTTGGGCGGGAGCTTGAGGTCTGATTGGTCACTGCAGCATTTTGGGCGGGAGCTTGAGGTCTGATTGGTTACTGCAGTATTTTGGGCGGGAGCTTGAGGTCTGATTGGTTACTGCAGTATTTTGGGCGGGAGATTGAGGTGAGATTGAGGTCTGATTGGTTACAACAGTATTTTGGGCGGGAGCTTGAGGTCTGATTGGTTACTGCAGCATTTTGGGCGGGAGCTTGAGGTCTGATTGGTCACTGCAGCATTTTGGGCGGGAGCTTGAGGTCTGATTGGTTACTGCAGTATTTTGGGCGGGAGACTGAGGTGAGATTGAGGTCTGATTGGTTACAACAGTATTTTGGGCGGGAGCTTGAGGTCTGATTGGTTACTGCAGTATTTTGGGCGGGAGCTTGAGGTCTGATTGGTTACTGCAGTATTTTGGGCGGGAGATTGAGGTCTGATTGGTTACAACAGTATTTTGGGCGGGAGCTTGAGGTCTGATTGGTTACTGCAGTATTTTGGGCGGGAGATTGAGGTCTGATTGGTTACTGCAGTATTTTGGGCGGGAGCTTGAGGTCTGATTGGTTACTGCAGTATTTTGGGCGGGAGCTTGAGGTCTGATTGGTCACTGCAGTATTTTGGGCGGGAGCTTGAGGTCTGATTGGTTACTGCAGTATTTTGGGCGGGAGATTGAGGTCTGATTGGTTACAACAGTATTTTGGGCGGGAGCTTGAGGTCTGATTGGTTACTGCAGTATTTTGGGCGGGAGATTGAGGTCTGATTGGTTACTGCAGTATTTTGGGCGGGAGCTTGAGGTCTGATTGGTTACTGCAGCATTTTGGGCGGGAGCTTGAGGTCTGATTGGTCACTGCAGCATTTTGGGCGGGAGCTTGAGGTCTGATTGGTTACTGCAGCATTTTGGGCGGGAGCTTGAGGTCTGATTGGTTACTGCAGTATTTTGGGCGGGAGCTTGAGGTCTGATTGGTTACTGCAGTATTTTGGGCGGGAGCTTGAGGTCTGATTGGTTACTGCAGCATTTTGGGCGGGAGCTTGAGGTCTGATTGGTCACTGCAGCATTTTGGGCGGGAGCTTGAGGTCTGATTGGTTACTGCAGTATTTTGGGCGGGAGCTTGAGGTCTGATTGGTTACTGCAGTATTTTGGGCGGGAGATTGAGGTGAGATTGAGGTCTGATTGGTTACAACAGTATTTTGGGCGGGAGCTTGAGGTCTGATTGGTTACTGCAGCATTTTGGGCGGGAGCTTGAGGTCTGATTGGTCACTGCAGCATTTTGGGCGGGAGCTTGAGGTCTGATTGGTTACAACAGTATTTTGGGCGGGAGACTGAGGTGAGATTGAGGTCTGATTGGTTACAACAGTATTTTGGGCGGGAGCTTGAGGTCTGATTGGTTACTGCAGTATTTTGGGCGGGAGCTTGAGGTCTGATTGGTTACTGCAGTATTTTGGGCGGGAGATTGAGGTCTGATTGGTTACAACAGTATTTTGGGCGGGAGCTTGAGGTCTGATTGGTTACTGCAGTATTTTGGGCGGGAGATTGAGGTCTGATTGGTTACTGCAGTATTTTGGGCGGGAGCTTGAGGTCTGATTGGTTACTGCAGTATTTTGGGCGGGAGCTTGAGGTCTGATTGGTCACTGCAGTATTTTGGGCGGGAGCTTGAGGTCTGATTGGTTACTGCAGTATTTTGGGCGGGAGCTTGAGGTCTGATTGGTCACTGCAGCATTTTGGGCGGGAGCTTGAGGTCTGATTGGTTACTGCAGTATTTTGGGCGGGAGCTTGAGGTCTGATTGGTTACTGCAGTATTTTGGGCGGGAGCTTGAGGTCTGATTGGTTATGACAGTATTTTGGGCGGGAGCTTGAGGTCTGATTGGTTACTGCAGCATTTTGGGCGGGAGCTTGAGGTCTGATTGGTCACTGCAGCATTTTGGGCGGGAGCTTGAGGTCTGATTGGTTACTGCAGCATTTTGGGTGGGAGCTTGAGGTCTGATTGGTTACTGCAGTATTTTGGGCGGGAGATTGAGGTGAGATTGAGGTCTGATTGGTTACAACAGTATTTTGGGCGGAAGCTTGAGGTCTGATTGGTTACTGCAGTATTTTGGGCGGGAGCTTGAGGTCTGATTGGTTATGA
Organism: Squalius cephalus; assembly: GCF_949319135.1. Lineage (NCBI taxonomy): Eukaryota > Metazoa > Chordata > Actinopteri > Cypriniformes > Leuciscidae > Squalius > Squalius cephalus. Next base: position 37,321,460 of record NC_137136.1, read on the forward strand.
CAGTATTTTGGGCGGGAGCTTGAGGTCTGATTGGTTACTGCAGTATTTTGGGCGGGAGCTTGAGGTCTGATTGGTTACTGCAGTATTTTGGGCGGGAGCTTGAGGTCTGATTGGTTACTGCAGTATTTTGGGCGGGAGCTTGAGGTCTGATTGGTTATGACAGTATTTTGGGCGGGAGATTGAGGTCTGATTGGTTACTGCAGTATTTTGGGCGGAAGCTTGAGGTCTGATTGGTTACTGCAGTATTTTGGGCGGGAGCTTGAGGTCTGATTGGTTACTGCAGTATTTTGGGCAGGAGCTTGAGGTCTGATTGGTTACTGCAGTATTTTGGGCGGGAGCTTGAGGTCTGATTGGTTACTGCAGTATTTTGGGCGGGACCTTGAGGTCTGATTGGTAAGAGTTAGGAAAGTATGGCATTCAGACTCCAGGGTAGGGTCGCACCAGCCGTTCGTAAGTTCTTTCTTAAGTTGGAATGTAAAGTCCACACTAGAGGCTTAGTAACTACTAGATAGTTTTAACTAACTCTGTACTTTGTTCCGTTGCACCATTTGTTCGTAAGGCAGAACGTTGTTAGCAGGTCGTAAGCTCTCCGTAATGCATAGTCACATAATATGACGTTTAGCCTCGATGATCCAATAGCAGCCTTCAAACGTGAGCAGAAGTTGTGTTGAAATGCCGTGAATTTCAGTTCATCCTTCATTCTAACTTCTTTTGCCTCACGTTACTAACGGTAAAAATAAGTTTCCATTAAATACGATAGCCTACTTGATCATGAATAACAGAAGTGTTTTTATAAATAACATTCAGAAACTGTATTTGAAATTAAATTAATAAGGATAAATAAATATTGATACACTGTAAAAAAAAATTACATCCCCAAGTCAAAATTTTCTAGTGACTGGTTACATCTAAATTTTTCAATTAGTCTGACGTATTATTTCTCATTGAGCCAATGTTAACAGACTATTGCAACAAGAATTGCACTTGGGCCAATTTAAAAATTTAGATGTTATCAGTCACTAGAAAATTTTGACTTGGAGAGGCTAGAAATTTTTTACAGTGTACAAAAAACATAAGAAATTACGTTTATTGATTATGACTGATATTTGACATGCACAACACGGACCGATGCTCACAGCGGCGCGCTGTTTAGGACGGGTTTGTGTTAAAGAGCCGCTAACAAAGTAATCTTTTCACATAATGTTCTCTCTCTTAAAATGTAAGCGAGTGTAATGTCAGCATTATCATATAGCCTATGTTTAAAGAATTGAAGTCTGTCAGGTAAAAGAAGAGCTTATTGATGCAGTTCAGTCTGTCTGATATTTTATTCCAACCGTTACTCCTGATAAATATTAAATATTTAAATATTTAGTTTATACGTAGAGTTACGCTTCAACTAAGTTTAATGGTGCAACGCAAAAATATTTAGGAGTGCGTAAGTCGTAACTTAGTGTCCAACTACGTCAAAACTTGGCTAAGTTGTAACTTACGCACAGCTGGTGCAACCGGCCCCAGAACTATAAAGCAAAAAGTTTGACTAAAGTGAATAGTTCTCCCGTCTGAATGGCATACCGTCCAAAAACACAGTGATTGCTGGAATCACTTTTATTATGAAAATACATTTAAGTGCAAGATTTGCAGCCACAATAACAAATGAGGCCTAACGAGAACACTATTGTAAAGATAGCTGTGAATTCTTTGTGCTTTAGTTTAGTTTCAAGGTGTCAGTGGCTTTTGGGTGCCTTAAAATGTATAAAGAACTATTTCATGTATAGATTAAATAGTTCTCATCTAGCCAAACAACATTCGGGCTGACAGTCATATATTTTTATATAGGCTACTCCGTCCTCCTAGGGGTTTCATATGATTGTTACCAATCTTGGTTTTTGGTCTTTCAACAATTTCGCCATGGTCAGGCAATACAGTTATGGAGAAAAAGTGATAAAATAAGTGTCTTATGGCCCGGTTTCACAGACAGGGCTTAGACTAAGCCAGGATTAGACCATAGATCAATTAGGACATTTAAGTAATTTTTATAAACATGCTTAGAAAAAAAACATTACCGATGTGCATCTTAAAACTAAAAAGGCACTGATATATTTTTAAGATCAGTCAGTGCAAGTTTATTTCAGTGGAAACAGCTCAGACTTACATTTTAGTCTAGGACTAGTCTTAAGCCCTGTCTGTGAAACCAGGGGTATATGTTCTACATGCACTGAGTAATTTGGATCAAACTTCAACTAGGGCCTATGTTCGGTGAAGGATCTATTTTTGTTTGTTTGTTTGTTATCTTATATAATGCCCTTCAGAAGCTACATTACTCACGTGTTTCCCAGAAATGTCTTATAATATCGTCATTCATAGACATCAATTGTATATGTTATATTATTTAGATAGCCAGGGAAAATAATGTGGTTGGAGTTTAACGGTCATGCACAACATGGAGTTTTGAGGACAATAAAATCATTTTAATTCAGTGCATTTATTGCCGTGATGATGGTCTTTGACTGTCTTTTTTAACACATGAATGAAAACTACTTGCAATGTTAATAAATCACCTGCAGCTTTAATAGATATTTTTGTGACTTTCCATCAATGTTATTAAAAGTTTTGCAAAGTTACTTCAGCAGTGACCAGTTGCATAAACTGTTGTTCAGACTAGTCTTAAATTAATTGTATTAATTTTTTTCTTCAAGATTGGTCAAAACTTTATAACATTAGTAACATAAAAAGGTAGATTGGTATAATTTGACTCCAAAAAGTGATATTGATTACACCTGGGTTAACTGCTAGTGGGACAAACTAGTTCTTAAGACACAATCTTAACATAGCCTAGCTGTTCAAATTATGCTACTATTACATTTTATATAATATAACAATCAACAATGCCAGCTGCTGGTTACCTCAACTGTTAAAGTTACAGGCTAAATACGTGGTTTACTAACAAAGTACCATAGTAAACCTGCTAAAGGCAGAAAAACAACCATTCGGCTGACCAGAGAACTGTCTTTTAATGAAGGTTTTGTTCAGCTAGTAAAGTCTGGAGAGCAAGTAAGTTACACATTACACCGATCTGGTTATTCTTCAAATCAATAAAACACAGTGTCAACAGCATGAGGAATCATCCCAGCATCTGTACATTATCCCCAGAATAGACTGTAAACACCGCTAACACGACAGCTCGACTAGTTCCAGCCCTCCTCACTGATGTACGGAAGCTTTAGCTAACATTAGCATCGATGCGGATCAGCTCAAAAAGCGCTTTAATTAAGTGTACATGTTTCTCTAGTGCAGGCGAGTGACATCTGAAGTGTGTGAGAGGAGCATTCTCTCAATCTGCAGCACACGAGCGTGTTATTAATATCATTCCGCCGCAATCACTCCTGCAGCAACACACACACACACTCACAGAGCAATACTATATCCGGGGACTATATACACGCGCTTCAAATGGCTTTCTCTACTCTTCTGCCCCATTTTAGACATGCACTACGCACTTAGACAAACAGTTCATGGTGTGAGGGTTTTATTTGGGAGACTGCGGTTGACTTTACCGGTTTCGCTGTCATCTTTAACCCTCTGTTTTCGCGGCCGGCCCCGCGGCATAGTTCCAGTTTAGAGCGGGTGTAGTGTGAGCGATTCGGATTCAAAATGGCGGCGGGTTGAGCGAGCCGAGACCCGAGACAGAAGCGCCAGATCTGGGATCACACTGGAGGAACGGCGACACCTAGCGGACAGACTCGCACTGCACTGCGCGTGTAACGGACAACAATAAATGGTTGTTTCTTTCTGTAAACAGTCAATAAATTGAACGTACTTGGAAAATAGGTTATATTTCATTACATTAAATTGATTTGAATTACTTTTTATGCATAAATCACCTTTCATGTCAAGGAATATTGCGCGAACTTTAAAGGGGCGGAGCTACAGGGGTGCCGTTAGATTTTCGGTGAATGGGCGGAGCTAACAATAACATCCCTACCCTAACGAAAATTACCATGTCAGCTAAATGCACTATTTTTCAGGCTGTTTTAGATAATAGAATGCCTAAAAATCTATACACTATCTGAAAAAAAAAAAAAAAAATTCACCCAGTAGAGCCTACAACGTATTTTGTATTTAATTGTTCTCCAGCTGTAGTGAATCCAAAACTCCAAAAATGTTAAGGATGACTCATTTTCACCTCTGGCAACTAAAAAGAGGCAAACATTATATGACTATTTTTAAGTTAGCCTACATAGGTAAAATTGGAATTTGGTGTAAACATCATTAGGCTACATCATATCAACATTGTCCGCGGTTCTTACGCTGCTTCTGAATCTCTCTCCGGCCGGTGAGGTTTACTGTTAGTGTTGCGTATAAAAAACTTTGATATGTCCATATTAACTTCAGCCGGTTAGCCAGTAAGCTCGCTACGACGCCGGTGAAACATACAACAGCCCGCCAGCCCCTGATGACAACGACGTTCGTTAGTTTTTATTGGTAGTTGGCAAACAAGCTGAGTGATGCGCGATGCATTGCCGTCCGCCACCACGCACGGTAATAGAGCTTGTGTTTCATTTTTTGCCGCTCCAGTCAGAAAGACTGAGAGGAAATGAAACAAAGTTTAAGTTATTTTAAAAAACCTAAAAGATTCGGGGCTTTTGACAAAACATTCGGGGCTTAAGCCCAATTAGCCACCACCCCGCTCCGCCCCTGGTGTTGCCTACACCGTGTTATCCTCTTTTTAAAATTTGCACCCTGTTGACTTCAATGGGGCAAGTTTTAAACCTGCTTTTAGCCTATTAACATCCTTGATGTGTCATTACAAGTGCACAGGTCATGTGAGTGATTCCTTCAGAGTGAACACGAGTGAATCTGACTGCAGTAGATGTGAAAGATATTAATAAAAGTGATATTAATTCAGCCAGCGCACATACCTGTGTTTACATCCTGTTTTCGGCTGAAGTCCACAGTAATCGATTGTCGAGTTCACGCGCATAGGTTTAGTACGTACGATCACGCGTGTGAACTCGACAATCGGTTAGGCTACTGTGGACTTCAGCCGAAAACAGGATGTAAATACAGGTATGAGCGCTGGCTGAAATAACATCATTTTTATACATATCTTTCACATCTACTGCAGTCAGATTCACTCTTGTTCACTCTGAAGGAATCACTCACATTGGCTGTGCACTTGTAATGACACATCAAGGATGTTAAGAGGCTAAAAGCAGGTTTAGTACTTGCCCCATTGAAGTCAACAGGGTGCAAATTTTAAAAAGAGGATAACACGGTGTAGGCAACACCGATTTTTGTCGTTGTTCTCTGTATTGACAGCACTCCAAATTTACAAAAAAATGAGCTCAATGTTAAAACTGACCGGAGTTCTCCTTTAAAAATACCTGTTCATTTATGCCCGATAGTTTGTCATTGTGTTCCATGTTATGTTTTATTTCATGATTACAGCCATTGATTAGCCAGTTTATCATTAGATGCACTCTCCAAGTAAACAAGGAAGTAGGGTAAGTTAGACAATAAGTTTATAAACACTTTTTTGTTATAATGGGTAGCCTAGACTAAAACTCTCTTCATATCCTGATAGCAATCAATAATAGAAGTGATAAAAATATTAAAACATGTATATCTTCTGTGGAAGTCTCAGTACTCAAAAATATGCGGTCCGAAATGCAAGGAAATATATGTTCTACCTGCCAGTCAACATGTACAGGTGCTGGTCATAAAATTAGAATATCATCAAAAAGTTGATTTATTTCAAGAATTCAACTTAACAGGTGAAACTAATATATTATATAGACTCATTACATGCAAAGTGAGATATTTCAAGCCTTTATTTGTTATAATTTTGATGATTATGGCTTACAGCTTATGAAACCCACAAAATCAAAATCCCAGAAAATTAGAATATTACATGAAATCACACAGTAATTACACAGTGATACCATGGTCATTGAACCAGGTTTTGGTTCTTTTGGCAGTGTGGGCCGGTGCAAATCCTGCTGGAGAATGAAGTCAGCATCTCCATAAAGCTTGTCTGCTGAAGGAAGCATGAAGTGCTCTGGAAATGTCCTGGTAGACGGCTGCGTTGACTCTGGATTTAATAAAGCACAGTAGACCAAAGTCCTCTTTTCTGATGAGAGCAAATTTTGCATCTCATTTGGAAACCAAGGTCCCAGAGTCTGGAGGAAGAATGGAGAGGCACACAATCCAAGATGCTTGAAGTCCAGTGTGAAGTTTCCACAGTCTGTGTTGGTTTGGGGAGCCATGTCATCGGCTGGTGTTGGTCCACTGTGCTGTCCACTCAACGCAGCCGTCTACCAGGACATGTCCAGAGCACTTCATGCTTCCTTCAGCAGACAAGCTTTATGGAGATGCTGACTTCATTCTCCAGCAGGATTTGCACCGGCCCACACTGCCAAAAGAACCAAAACCTGGTTCAATGACCATGGTATCACTGTGTAATTACTGTGTGATTTCATGTAATATTCTAATTTTCTGGGATTTTGATTTCGTGGGTTTCATAAGCTGTAAGCCATAATCATCAAAATTATAACAAATAAAGGCTTGACATATCTCACTTTGCATGTAATGAGTCTATATAATATATTAGTTTCACCTGTTAAGTTGAATTCTTGAAATAAATCAACTTTTTGATGATATTCTAATTTTATGACCAGCACCTGTATTTCCATACCACAAATTACACGTCATCAGCGCTTTTCATGCTATGCAGAGTTATAACAGACCGTTATTATTTGATAATCCTTTCTTGTAATATTATTGCTTTTTTATTTTATGTTTTTATTCAATTAATACAAAAAAAAAAAACTGATTCATTAGAAGACATAGACCCAGGTCTTCACTCAGTGTGATACTGTCCTCAGATCTCCCCTTGTAGATGTGCTTCTGCAAACCAGGACATCTGGTCTGAAGATGAAGTATAATTCAAGTAAACACACACACTGTAACAGCGACATACCTTCAAACACACACCCCACATGAGCTGGACCCTGGAAACACTTTCTGTCCATGAAACTCCTTTTATTAAAGGAAGAAAAATGGTTATAGAACCATGGTGAGGGTCTTTATATTCTTAATTTATCACTTTACAGCCTTAATACAGTGAGCAACTTCCATGCTGCCTTCACCACAGGAGTTCATATATAAATAATCCTCCTTTCATTGCTGGGTTAATGGGGTTAATAACCCTTTCATGCATGATCATGACAACCTCAGCCAGGATTTTTTCCCTGTGTGTTTTATTGCTCTTAGAAAGACAAGATTTGAAATGTGTGTTTTTTTAAAGAAGTATTCAGCTGTCCCTGAGTGGACATTATGTGTTTAGGGTTTTAACCGAGGAGACAGGGCTCGGCATTAGGGCGATTCCACAGTTTCTGTCCACAAGGGGTGTAATGAACAATATAGATTGAATAATACCCAGTTGTTGTCATTTTTTTATTTTTAGTTCACTATTTTGTTAAAGATAGATGTAAGAAATAATAAAGTTACTTTTATCCCACTAAGCCTTGGCATTATCGTGTAATGAGACTTTATTTTATTTCCGTCCCCAGAAAATGCGGATGTCAGGGTGGGACATTCAGTGCATCTGAATTTTTCCTAAGTCATTTCTTTCATTTCCTTTAATAAAATCCTGAATTTTGGCACATAACATTTATTTTAGTGTGTCTTCTACAAAATACTACTACTAACACTGAAAGTATAATTCCCTTAATCCACCACGATGCAATGGAAACATTTACTAACGTTCGTTACACTTTCTGTCCAAGCAGTTACGCACGTTAAACTATGATTCTAAAGGAAGCAGAGATATAATTTTTCTATGTAATTCTATCAGTAGCAAAACGATAAAAACATCTTGTGTGGGTTAAATTCTTATGCGTTGCTACATGATAAATTGTTAATAAATTTGGATAAAACAGGGGCCGAGATTTTCTGTCCAAAAATCATAACGCTCGTACATTTTATTCTGACGCTGAATTTCCATCTCCTAATGTCTCAACGGTTCTCATGTCAGAAATAAGATTGTCTAGGTCACGGTCGCTCTGCGCGGGAGGAAGAGTTAAAGGTCCCGTTCTTCGTGATCCCATGTTTCAAACTTTAGTTAGTGTGTAATGTTGCTGTTAGAGCATAAATAATATCTGTAAAATTATAAAGCTCAAAGTTCTATGCCAAGCGAGATATTTAATTTAACAGAAGTCGCCTACAGTGAACGGCCCGTTTGGACTACATCCCTCTACTTCCTTCTTTAATGACGTCACTAGAACCGTGTTTTGACTAAGCTCCGCCCACAGGAATGCTCCCTCAACTCTACCGAAATTCGTTTATGTACTTGCGCACTTCTAATAACTTACTGTGTTTACTCAGCTCTTACGGTGATTTTCTGAAGTAAAACTGACGCTTCATCTTTTGTGTGATGTACAATAAACTAACTTTATTAAACTCATCAGTATATGTTTGATCATCATTCAGACAGAAGACTTGTAGGCTATACAATAATGGATACATACAAGCAGATGACAAATACGTTATAATAACCGTAATTAAACTACTAAACTATACCTGTTTCATCTCTATACAGCACTCTGGCTCTGTAGGCATTATTGTCCGACTCGAAATGAACACCATTACTGAGAGTTTCTGATAATGAAGCTGATAATGCTCGTGAAGCTCCGCCCCCCTGTGCCGGCAGCAGCAGCTCATTTGCATTTAAAGGGCACACACTAAAAGAGCGCGTTTTTCTGAGCCCCAAAAAATGACAATTTAAACATGCTGTAAAAAATGATCTGTTGGGTATTTTGAGCTGAAACTTCACATACACACTCTGGGGACATCAGAGACTTATTTTACATCTTGTGAAAAGGGGCATAATACGGGACCTTTAACAGGATTTCACGGATTTCGACGAATGTGGGTAAGTTTGTGGATTCTGTCCAAAAGGTTACGAACATTAAAATGATACGAACGTGGTAAACTTTGGCTAAGTAAACATTAAATAGGATCATTGTGGTGAGAAAGGATTAAAGAGTGTGCAAGTCGGATGATTGCGAGTGGTTTCGGACCGAAAGTGTCGTTCATCGTGAAAGAGCATGCATGAATGGTGGTTTTATACATTTTGACAGATTCTGCACAACTTGTTCGTAAATTAGACGAAAATTTTCAGTCTGTCCAACTTCGAACGTTGTTTTCTGCGTATTTTTGACTCAATAAGCGGTTCATGAAAGTCAACATCGTCAATGACATTTTTATGTTTTTTTTTTATTTTTTTATTTTTTTCTGTCCAATGTTCGTAAGAATATAGCTTAGGCTGTCTAAGTGTATACACGTTAATAGTGCATTAACACAATCTCACTTATGCCATTAGAATAAACTGTCGGAGTCAATCGCATAGGTTTTTAAACAACAGTGAACTGGGCATGTTAAGGAAATGGTATTATTTTGTGTTACAGAGGCAATTTTGCAGGATTGTTTCATTTTTAAACATTAAATTTTCCGTCCACGTTACACACGTTATAACTTTGCACACTTGTAGGAGTTCCTTTGTCTTCTACATTTGGCAAATAAATTTGAAATATATACCTGTGGTATTTGTTAGTAATTTTGCTGGCTTTCAGTTTATGAACATACCAGACTCAAAAATGCACCTTTAAGTTTATAGAACAGATGTCCACCTTGTTAGATGGCCACCCTGCCTGCATGGAAGTCCTATTACCAGTTTTGTGAACCATACACAACGCATGACTCATAACTATACCAAATTAGGAACAAAGCAAAACATGAACTGGGATTCAACCAGAATTTTATTAAACTGAATTAGATTAAGTACACTTTCCGCTTGAACTTACACTGTTTTTCCGTCCATGTTACATACGTTAAATTTTACATCAACTCAACTTTGATCAAAGTTTACTAGTTTACCATTGCCAGATTTATCCTGCCTTTCACACAGCTGTACCCCAGGTTTTCTCAGGATGTTAACCTGAGGACAATGGCTTTCTCCATGAAGATTGATTTTGCAGGCTGTTGTCCTTGCAGTTGGCCCTAAACTGTGGAATCGCCCATTAAGCCTTTCTGTGTGCTTGTGCTTCGGACATCTAAATCTGTCATTCACTTGTCCGGAAGAAAAGGTTGCTTGTCCGGATTTTTTTTGTTTTTGTTGTAAATATAATTTATTCTGAAGCAATATTCTCATCAGTGTTCAATCAGCTTTTATATAGTTAAATCTGCATATTGTCATATCTACACCTTTAAAGAAATAAGAAACGTTGAAAAGAATGATACTTTTAAACATAACACTAAACCACCAGTAGGTGGCGGCAGGGGACCGTCTTAATGACAGAGTCATTATTGAGTCATTCATTCAAACGATTCGTTCAAACGACTGAATGATATGTTTATTAATGGGTCATTGAATTTTTGACTCAACCGATTCGTTCAAAATGCTGAATCATTCAGTAATGAAACACAGCTGAGTGTTGCTGTGAGATGCGTTATGGTTCTGCTGTGATCTTTGTCTGGAAATATTTTTTCGCTGCTGAAACAAAAACAGTCAATATTGCATCTAAAATGTAAGTGACTTAATTTTAACTGTTTATTGAACTGTTGTATGAAATCATTGTCACATTTTCAATCGTGATGGTATCCAGGAAAACTCTCTCTCTCGGGTCTGGCCTTGACGTGGCGAGGGGGCTTGTGCGTTCCAGTGACCCTGGAGAGCGATACCGTCGGGAGCTCGCTCCTGGTAGGGTCACCCTAGGCGGGCCGGTCTCCAGGGTAGGTTCCAGACAAACAAAGACCCCAGCATGTCGGTACGCTGTGAGGTGGCAGCCCCACCAACCGACTATCCTGCGGAGGGCTAACAACCCACCCAGGAGAAACCCTTTTGTTGCAAAACTGATCAGAGAAAGAAGCCGGACTGCCCAACACGGTAACGAACCCCAGCCTGCCCCCGACCAACGAGCACGGATCAACCTTCGCCGCAGGACCCGAGTCGCCACATGGAATGTCCAAACACTCCTTCGCCCCGGAGCTGCCACCCTGCTGTCCCGAGAGCTCTGCCGCTATAACATCTCCTTGGCAGGGCTCTGTGAAGTCCGATGGCACGGCAATGGCGAAACAACAGCAGGCGACCATTGCTACTTCTGGAGTGGCCCCGAGAGACGGACAGGCCTTTATGGCATGGCACTTGCCATCCCAAAGGCCCTCCGCAAGTCCCTCATCAGCTGGACACCCCTGAGCGACAGATTACTGTCGGCCCGCTTTCTCCACCAACACGGCAAGATGACAGTAATCGTTGCTTATGCCCCCACCGATGTCGCTGATGAGGATGCGAAGGATGCCTTCTTTGACCAACTCCATCAGGCTGTTGGCCAAGCCTCACCACACGACATCACCATCATCCTCACCGATGCCAACGCCACTCTGTCCAGCAGTGATCGGTCCACAGGCTCACCTGTCGGCACAACCTTTGCTGACAGGTCCACATTTCTCCTTGAGAGTAACGCGAGCCCGAACATTGTTACCGTCAGTAATACATTCATGTTCCACTATCAATCGCAACTTACGAAAAATGTAATAAAATCAGAATCTGTCATGATCACCAGTGAGAGTGCCCGTCATTACCACCAGAGGGCACTCCACCCCGGACTACTGTCATTCCCTCATGGAACTGCATTTCCCATAACTCTCTGCCTGGACTTTTGCCTCTGTACGATCAATAATGAAAAAAATCCCATAATGTACGATAATTTCAGAATTGTGTGACACTTCAAATGATGGTGGTTGTAATCATAGGTCTTCTATACTCATTGGTCTAGCTGTGGATTCTACCGTGAGAAGAACGAGAACGTGGTGTTAGGCATGTCTTCTCGGCTAATCATCGTGGAGAATGGCTCTCTCGACAAGTTAATGTTCTTTTTGTATATTGTATACAAAGTTGTATATCATTAACATGTCATCTCTGTAAGTTTTGCAAGAAGAATAAAATAATAAATAAAAAAATAATAAAAAAATATATAAAAGTTAACGTTCCTTCCCTGGTGCTTGGTCAGTTTTTTCCAAGGTTGATATTATAACCTTTATTTTACCAGGAAAGAAGCACATTGAGATTAAGAATCTCTTTTACAAGAGCGTCCTGGCCAAGACTGACAGACACAGCACGTTTGAGTTTAACAAATAACATCTAACAATACATACACATATACACACACAAGCAAATCCAATCAAATTTCAATATCAATACATAACTAGCTAAAACATCTACAGCCCGATGTTTCATTCTCCAAATCATTTAAAACTACTTTAAAAGTGTCCAACAGAACCAGTTTCCTCAGTTTCAATGTACTTTGCAAACAATTCCAGGCAGAGGGAGCAGCAAATTTAAATGCTTTTTTCCCAAATTCAGTTCGTACCACTGGAACAGACAGTAAAAATAATTCCTGTGACCGGAGGCTATAGCTACAAGCATACTTTTTACAGATGTATGTACAAAGATATGAAGGAAGTAAACCCAGGATAGATTTATAAATAAAAACATGCCAGTGTTTTTGTCTTTGATGAACAACGCAGACCAGCCAACCCGAGCATACAACACACAATGATGAGTGAGGGTTTTAAGATTTGTTATGAACCTCAGTGCACCATGATAAACAGTGTCTAAAGCAGGTGTCACCAACCCTGCTCCTGGAGGGCTACAGTCCTGCAGAGTTCAGCTCCAACCCCAATCAAACACACCTGGACCAGCTAATCAAGCTGTTCAGGGTTGCTTGATAATTACAGGCAGGTGTGTTGGAACAGGGTTGGACCTAAAGTCTGCAGGACAGTAGCCCTCCAGGAGCAGGGTTGGTGACACCTGGTCTAAAGCATGTAAACACTGTGAAGATGCATGCATATATAGGGTTGCCAAATTTGGGACTTTGGTTGGAGTGAGACTCTCTAAAATTGCATTGCGCATGCGCGCAGAGAAAATTTTTGGAAACCCTAACCCTAATTTTAAAAATGTCAGTCCTTGTTTACTTAGTATAAACCCTGATTTATGCACAAAAAAAAAAAAAAAAAACAATAGAATGGAAACGCTTTTTCAAAATGTAAAATTTATTGATTGCACTGTAAATAAAAAAAGATAGAGGTGATTAAATAACAAACATGTAAAACAACAAAATCAAAACAATAAGAAATCACAAAACAAAAGGGACACATAATAGTTACTTCACCTCCCCAGAAAACCACAACACACAAGTTTCACACATTAGGCCTGTTGAATGCCACAGTGGCAGTGTTGGCCTGCTTCACCACCTCTGCAGGAGCTCGTATCTGAAGCAGGGTTCAAGGAGGCTCATTTTGTGCTAACACATCTGTGCTAACATTGATAACGCACGTCAGACAACGTTCGCAACTCTAGCTGAAGTCTGTACTCTCGGCACACAGACTGATTAGGCAAGGCTACGTCTGTAGTGACAAGGCACACCATTTTATTATCTGCTTACCTTGTCATCCAAACTTTCAAACGCGCATCAGTGGCTCAGACTCCGAACCTATGCTCTGAACTCTCTCTGAACTTCTCACACGCAACTGACGTATCAGGTGCAAGGTTTAGAGCGAATCAACGATCAGAGAACACTGCAGTGAGAACATTGTAGGCAGATGTTACAGCTGTGGGCCTTAAACTCCTCTCCTGTCATTAATATGCTGTGGTCTAGTCTAGTCATCAACAGAAAATTAACGGATTGAGAGGGGAGAAAAATGGATTTTGGCGTGACATTTCCTGCGTGTGCGTGAGAGCGTGAGATTGATGCTGAAAGCGTGAGTGTCACAGATGCGTGAGAGTTGGCAACCCTGATCATATATATAACATCTCCGTAGTCCAGTACAGACATAAAAGTCGCTGCAGCAAGCCTCTTTTTTGTCTCAAAGGAAAGACAGGATTTGATTCTAAAGTGAAAACCCAATTTTACTTTCAATCTTTTCACCAGTTGCTGGACATGAGGGCCAAAGGAGAGAGCGTCATCAATTAAAATCCCCAGATACCTATACTGAGAAACAAACTCAATTTCTGAACCTTGGGACGCAGTAATAGGCAGAAGATTATTATGAGGGATTGATTTGGATTTAGAAAACAACATGAATTTTGTTTTATCAACATTTAAAACTAGTTTTAATTCAAATAAGTTACGCTGAACAATTTCAAATGCAAGCTGTAACTGAGAGAGAGCCAGATTGGGTGTGAATGCTGAACTATATATAACTCTATCATCAGCGTAATAATGAAACTTTACATTATGAACATTATGATCAATATTATTTATATATAGAGTTAATAGGAGTGGTCCAAGGACTGACCCCTGAACCTTCTGCCTGTACACACTGAGTTCTGTTTGAAAGATAGTTATTAAACCAACCAATCGTATGTTTAGATAATCCAATACTGACAAGTCGTTGTATCAGTAAAGTATGAACAACAGTATCAAATGCTTTTGATAGATCGATGAATAAGGCTGCACAGTGTTTCTTGTTTTCAACAGATTCAATAAAATCATTTAGTACCTTTAAGGCTGCTGTAGTTGTGCTATGTTGTTTTCTAAAACCAGATTAAATTTTGATGAATTGTTTAGATTGTGAGATGTTTCTATAAGAAAATGTTCAGCTTTAGCTTTTCTGACTGCAACCGTGCATGCATTGCGCAATCGCCTAAAATCAAGCCAGTCTGAATTTAAATCAGTTTTCCTTGCTTTTGCCCATACCAGGTTGCGCTCATGAAGCATATTTGATAAAGGATGAGAAAACCATGCATTATTCCGACCCTTCACCTTGTACCTTTTGCGAGGAGCATGTTTGTTGACTAAAGCAGAAAAAATTGCATAAAAAAGTTCCCAGGCTATTTCAAGGTCAGGAATGAAATTAATTTGTTCCCACTCCAAATTATTCAAATTGTGTAGAAACCCTTGTTCTGAGAAATGTTTCATGTCACGCTTGGTTATGATGTTTGGTTTAGTTTTAGGAATTTTTGTGTTTCTAACTGTTGCGATGACACAGTGGTCACTGATGTCATTCGCAAATATGGATGCAGTTGATATTTTAGCAATAAAGTCATTTTCATGTCGTTTCAAAAAGTAGTTGGACAATAAATAGCTGTATTCTGTACGTTTGACTCGTGTGCGATCATTTTCTTCCTAATACGATAATTTTGAGCTTCTAGTAGTACGATACTTGGACATTTCCAATCTGGCAACACTGACACACACACACACACACACACACACACACACACACACACAGGACAGGACAGGACAGGAGAACACACAAGTGCACGGAGCAATGGATGTCAGGACCCCGACACGGAAACTGAACCAAGACTAGACGGAAGAGTCAGGATCCAGACACATAAGAAACCAACACACACACACACACACACACACACACACACACACACACACACACACACAGTGTCCCATATAAACATTCACCATTTAGCAAGAACCATATCTCTGCATTAGAACATCGTATAGAGATGGGCGTTGGCTCTTTTGACTCAGGTTAGCAAACAGGACTTCCAACATGCTACACATGCTAGCAGTGAATAGCTACATGCTAATTACGACTAAGTGTTAAAACATGTTAATAACATGCTAAGAAGTCCATAGTAACCATCTGTGACAACTACAAACCGCCTAGCATCACCTTAGCAACCACTCAGAACACCTTAGCAACCCAGTGCTGAGTTTTGTCACTGCAAGTACCACTCACATTTTCTCCAGGAAATGTACATTCTAGTTGGATAATATGAGTGTATTGAAATATTTGACATCCTACCACCAATGATAAACTGCTAGATTATGAGTTTTGTGAGGGAGGGCCTTTGAGCTCCTTGATGAAAGCAGACGGTTTATGATTACTAGGATACTAGTGATTTTTAAGTTGAAGTTGTGTGTAATGCATAACAGTGACTGTGAAATATGTATGTTAGGTATGGGAGTTACATGTGTTGAGTTCTGATATTTGGACTCATATGATTGCTGGTTTTGTGGTAAACCGTGTCCAGCAGTTTCAGGCCATCTTCCATTCAGGTTTCAAGTGTGGACAATAAATATTGTCAATAAATATGTGGACAATAAATCAAATCAATAAATATGTGGACATGAAATATTGATTTGAGTTTAAAGTACCCTTTTCTAATCTGTATTTCATTTTAAAGCCTTTACTAAGAAAGAAAAAAACATCTTAGCAACAAGGCAATGGGCCCTTTACACAGACTGTGATGACGCATTTAGTAAAGTTTTTCATATTTTCAAATAATTAAAATACATTTATAATGCTAAACTTCTGACTGCTGTAATTAGGGATGCAGTGATGAACGTAAACAAAGTAAACGCATGTACATTATATTGGCTCTGTGCGTTCAGCCTTAAAGTGACAGCAGCCTAATAAACATACAGAGAGTTTTCTACCGTCAATCAAGCTACAAAAGACAAAGTAATCACTCACTGCTATTGACTGAATAACTTTTGTAACTTTATAAAGATTAATCTATATTTAATTTATAAAGTGATAAATATGCAGTATATTCATAAGATTACTTTATTCAAATTATATATCTGAAAATTACTGTTAGACCTACCTGAACCCCCCCCAAAACACTGTTTATGTCATATGTAGCCTTTCTTCATTCTATTTATTTATTTGTGCTATTTGTATTTGACTATTTGTTACTTATTTTATTACTTACTGTTTGCTTGTCTTTAATAATGTTAAATTTACATTAATTAGGCTAGCAGTTTTTACTGTAGTATCAAAATTGGGATATTTCACTGATATCTATTTGAACCACTGACCTAATCCTCAGTCCTGCTGGAGCTGCTTTAAATATGTGCTATGCTATTAAATTAAAGATCAAATATGATAGAATGAACAGTGAAAGTAACAGAAGCTCATACAATACATTTTAGCTGGCTTAATTAAAGTATGAAAATAACTGAAGGAAATATATACTTGCTAAACAAATTAAGCAAACTAATATGATTCATATTGTTTTGGTTTCTCTATCCAATATATTTAAAATTACAAATGCAGTGAAAATACAGGTATCTGTATCGGCAAGTACAAAAAATGAATTTATGGGTATTGGACTGGTTCTGGAGAAAGTGGCATCTGTCGACGTGTTCACACTTGGCTCGATTACCCCTACCCCCCACCCCCCCGGCTTATGTTCATATTATTATCTGGATCCGGACTGTGGAGCGTTTGCGTCATCAGAGCAGCAACTTTTTATTCTGATTCTGAACCTTCACCCAACTTCTGTACGTCCAGCTGGTGCAAATGCTGTTTTCTCTACTTTTCTCAACATTAAGAGTTGCAGCTTTGTCACATTAAGCACACATGTGCTGAGATGTTTTATTAACAGTGCTCATGTACCTGAAACAGACAAATGTGTCAGCAAACTGCTCAGTTATTTATTTAGAGTTCACAAGCAATCAATCTCTCAAAAGGACACCTGTAAACGGAAGTATATTCAGAGGTTCACTTAAACACCTCCTATACCAAAGAAAATATCAAGGTCATAAATATTCATTTTCCACAGTTTTATTTCCTGGCCTTTACTGATGCTGTCTTGAGTTTCTTAAGATGACAGTCCTGAATCAGAATGGGTGTTTCACCACTACAATCAAACATACGTAAAGGAAAACAGAAGGTGGTTAACAAGGCTTTCATTAGTAATCTAAACATCTGTACACATTGAACTGAATTAGCCTTTAGTAGAAGGATATATTGCATTTGTACACACAAAATAAGAGTGGATTTCATAGCTATGTGCCTGTTGCATATAGAATCAAAAAAGAAAAATCCCAAAAAGCATTGTGATGGGAAGAGACCCTGAGTGACTGTCTTCAGCTGGAGAGAAACTTCACTCCTGACTCACTTCGGAGTAAACAACGGTCTCCTCGACGGTCAGAGTGGAGTTGTCCAGCTGAGTGACTGTCTTCAACTGGAGAGACACTTCACTCCTGACTCACTTCGGAGTAAACAACGGTCTCCTCGATGGTCAGAGTTGAGTTGTCCAGCTGAGTGACTGTCTTCAACTGGAGAGACACTTCACTCCTGACTCACTTCGGAGTAAACGACGGTCTCCTCTCCGGACGGCTCCTCCACATGCAGCGTGGAGTCGTCCAGCTGAGTGACGATGTAGTGCGTGCCCTCGTCGTTGACGATCACCTGCGTGAGCCCCTCCTTCATCATCAGCTGACTGGCTGCAAACTGCAACACCTCCTGCATCTGCTCAGACGTGTGCTGATTGGCCGAGCTCATCACCTGATCCGGTTGCTCCTCGTACACCTGAGCCGGAGGCGTCTGAGCATCGCTCTTCTGATCGGAGGTGATCTCTGTAGCGCCGCCCTGCTGGCCCATCTCAGTCACAGCGCAGAGCAGCGCGTCCAGAGCCGAGGAGGACTCACACACCCCGCGCTCCGCCTCCTCCTGCTCTCGAGCCTCTCCGGACGACTCCACCAGCACGTATCGGGTCTGGTCCCGGGAGGCGATCAGCTGCCCGTCCTCAGTGAGGTGCAGCACCTCCGCCAGCTGGCTGGACATGGCCAGGGTCTGTAGCGTGGCGGCGGCCGACTCCTCCAGAGCCTGATCGATGGCCACCTCTCCACCGCCGTAGCCCTGGATGATGATGACCTGCTGGAGCGCCTCGGACCCCAGCTCAGGCTCATCCGGGGCGAACGCCGCTTCCGCCTGCACGAACGATGCACCCTGACCCTTCAGACGGCACTCGAACGACTTCGACACGATTCCTGACACAGGAGAGAGCAGAAACACACACAATAAGTAGACCGTTTCATGAGCTCAACACAAGCGCAACACGGACCTAATGCTACGTCTACATTATTCCAGATACATTTGAAAACTGAGTTTTCATTTAAAAACGCTCTCCGTCCACACTAGCGTTTTCCGGCGTTTCAGTGTGGATGAGAGACTTTTGGATAATGCCTGAAAACGCTAAATTCACCTTTACAGCGCATGCGTAAAACACTACTGTACACTGCATCTACTGTACTCTACCTTTGCTGTACTCTATCTCTGCTGTACTCTACTGTACTCCACCTCTACTGTACTCTACTGTACTCTACCTCTGCTGTACTCTACTGTACTCTACCTCTGCTGTACTCTACCTCTACTGTACTCTACCTCTGCTGTACTCTACTGTACTCAGTGTATCTACTGTACACTGCCTCTACTGTACTCTACCTCTACTGTACACTACTGTACTCCACCTCTACTGTACTCTACCTCTGCTGTACTCTACTGTACTCTACCTCTTCTGTACTCTACCTCTGATGTACTCTACTGTACTCTACCTCTACTGTACTCTACTGTACTCCACCTCTACTGTACTCTACCTCTGCTGTACTCTACTGTACTCTACCTCTACTGTACTCTACTGTACTCTACCTCTACTATACTATACCTCTGCTGTACACCACTGTACTCTACCTCTGATGTACTCTACCTCTGCTGTACTCTACCTCTGCTGTACTTTACTGTACTCTACCTCTACTGTACACTACTGTACTCCACATCTACTGTACTCTACTGTACTCTACCTCTGCTGTACTCTACTGTACTCTACCTCTTCTGTACTCTACCTCTACTGTACTCTACCTCTACTGTACTCTACCTCTACTGTACTCTACCTCTACTGTACTCTACCTCTGATGTACACTACTGTACTCCACCTCTGCTGTACTCTACTGTACTCTACCTCTTCTGTACTCTACCTCTACTGTACTCTACCTCTACTGTACTCTACTGTACTCTACCTCTACTACCTCTACTGTACTCTACCTCTACTGTACTCTACCTCTACTGTACTCTACCTCTACTGTACTGTGAAATAAAAACGGACACGCCACGCAGCCAGTGTGTCGCCGGCCTAAAAGGTAGGTGTGCTGCACCCAGGTCCGGCAAACACGCCAGAGGATGGTTAATCTAAGATGTGATCTTAAATTAGTGGTATTTCCTCGCGAGACGGATACTTTTGTGCGACAAATACGGCATACTGCCTTGTCCAAATTCACCGGCTGCCCCTTGTCACCTGCCTCAAAGCCAAAATGTGCCCAAATAGGTGACACAGTAGGCTATTTGGCTTAAACACTATAGATTCGTGGCCATTTTTTGAATAATGTCATTCGGCTAGCGCTGTCAACTGTTATTGCCTCATAAGAGAAGTATCGCTACTTGCAATTAAAATCTAACTCCAACTGTTTACGTTATGCTTTTGTCTTTTATGGCTGTGTTTGTGTGTATTTAATTTGTGTGTATTTATGACCTCACACCGCGGTAGGCATCTCATTAACGCGATATTGCGGTGATGCGGTTATCGTCACACCCCTACTCTACTGTACTCTACCTCTACTGTAGTCTACTATACTCTACCTCTACTGTACTCTCCCTCTGCTGTACTCTCCTATACTCTACCTCTTCTGTAGACTACTGTACTCTCCCTCTGCTGCACTCTCCTATACTCTACCTCTTCTGTAGACTACTGTACTCTCCCTCTGCTGTACTCTACCTCTACTGTACTCTCCCTCTGCTGTACTCTACCTCTGCTGTACTCTCCCTCTGCTGTACACCGCGATATTGCGGTGATGCGGTTATCGTCACACCCCTACTCTACTGTACTCTACCTCTACTGTAGTCTACTATACTCTACCTCTACTGTGCTCTACTATACACTACCTCTACTGTACTCTACCTCTACTGTAGTCTACTATACTCTACCTCTACTGTGCTCTACTGTACTCTACTATACTCTACCTCTACTGTACTCTACTATACTCTACCTCTACTGTAGTCTACTATACTCTACCTCTACTGTGCTCTACTGTACTCTCCCTCTACTGTGCTCTACTGTACTCTCCCTCTACTGTACTCTACTGTACTCTCCCTCTACTGTACTCTACTATACTCTACTGTACTCTACTATACTCTACCTCTACTGTACTCTCCCTCTACTGTACTCTACTATACTCTCCCTCTACTGTAGTCTACTATACTCTACCTCTACTGTGCTCTACTATACTCTCCCTCTACTGTGCTCTACTGTACTCTCCCTCTACTGTACTCTACTGTACTCTCCCTCTACTGTACTCTACTGTACTCTCCCTCTACTGTACTCTACTATACTCTACTGTACTCTACTATACTCTACCTCTACTGTACTCTCCCTCTACTGTACTCTACTTTACTCTACCTCTACTGTACTCTACTATACTCTACCTCTACTGTACTCTACCTCTACTGTACACTACTGTACTCTCCCTCAACTGTACTCTACTATACTCTACCTCTACTGTACACTACTGTACTCTACCTCTACTGTACACTACTATACTCTACATCTACTGTACTCTACTATACTCTACTCTCCCTCTGCTGTACTCTACCTCTACTGTACTCTACTGTACTCTACCTCTACTGTACACTACTGTACTCTCCCTCTACTGTACTCTACTATACTCTACCTCTACTGTACTCTACTGTACTCTACCTCTACTGTACTCTACTGTACTCTACCTCTACTGTACTCTACCTCTTCTGTAGACTACTGTACTCTCCCTCTGCTGTACTCTCCCTCTGCTGTACTCTCCCTCTGCTGTACTCTACTGTACTCTCCCTCTTCTGTAGACTACTGTACTCTCCCTCTGCTGTACTCTCCCTCTGCTGTACTCTCCCTCTGCTGTACTCTCCCTCTGCTGTACTCTCCCTCTGCTGTACTCTCCTATACTCTACCTCTTCTGTAGACTACTCTACTCTCCCTCTGCTGTACTCTACCTCTACTGTACTCTACTGTACTCTACCTCTACTGTACACTACTGTACTCTCCCTCTACTGTACTCTACCTCTACTGTACTCTACTGTACTCTACCTCTACTGTACTCTACTGTACTCTACCTCTACTGTACTCTACTGTACTCTACCTCTTCTGTAGACTACTGTACTCTCCCTCTGCTGTACTCTCCCTCTGCTGTACTCTACTGTACTCTCCCTCTTCTGTAGACTACTGTACTCTCCCTCTGCTGTACTCTCCCTCTGCTGTACTCTACTGTACTCTCCCTCTTCTGTAGACTACTGTACTCTCCCTCTGCTGTACTCTCCCTCTGCTGTACTCTCCCTCTGCTGTACTCTCCCTCTGCTGTACTCTCCCTCTGCTGTACTCTCCCTCTGCTGTACTCTCCTATACTCTACCTCTTCTGTAGACCCCTCTGCTGTACTCTCCCTCTGCTGTACTCTCCCTCTGCTGTACTCTCCCTCTGCTGTACTCTCCCTCTGCTGTACTCTCCCTCTGCTGTACTCTCCCTCTTCTGTAGACTACTGTACTCTCCCTCTGCTGTACTCTCCCTCTGCTGTACTCTCCCTCTGCTGTACTCTCCCTCTGCTGTACTCTCCCTCTGCTGTACTCTCCCTCTGCTGTACTCTCCCTCTGCTGTACTCTACCTCTACTGTACTCTACCTCTACTGTACTCGACTATACTCTACTGTGCTCTACCTCTGCTGTACTCTCCCTCTGCTGTACTCTCCCTCTGCTGTACTCTCCCTCTGCTGTACTCTCCCTCTGCTGTACTCTCCCTCTGCTGTACTCTCCCTCTGCTGTACTCTACCTCTACTGTACTCTACCTCTACTGTACTCTACCTCTACTGTACTCTACTATACTCTACTGTACTCTACCTCTACTGTACTCTACTATACTCTACTGTGCTCTACCTCTACTGTGCTCTCCCTCTGCTGTACTCTACCTCTACTGTACTCTACTATACTCTACTGTACTCTACCTCTACTGTACTCTACTGTACTCTACCTCTGCTGTACTCTCCCTCTGCTGTACTCTCCCTCTGCTGTACTCTCCCTCTGCTCTACTCTACTCTACCTCTACTCTACTCTACCTCTGCTGTACTCTACCTCTGCTGTACTCTACCTCTGCTGTAATCTACCTCTGCTGTAATCTACCTCTGCTGTACTCTCCCTCTGCTGTACTCTCCCTCTGCTGTACTCTCCCTCTGCTGTACTCTCCCTCTGCTGTACTCTCCCTCTGCTGTACTCTCCCTCTGCTGTACTCTCCCTCTGCTGTACTCTCCCTCTGCTGTACTCTCCCTCTGCTGTACTCTCCCTCTGCTGTACTCTACCTCTGCTGTACTCTACCTCTGCTGTACTCTACCTCTGCTGTACTCTCCCTCTGCTGTACTCTCCCTCTGCTGTACTCTCCCTCTGCTGTACTCTCCCTCTGCTGTAATCTACCTCTGCTGTAATCTACCTCTGCTGTACTCTACCTCTGCTGTACTCTCCCTCTGCTGTACTCTCCCTCTGCTGTACTCTCCCTCTGCTGTACTCTCCCTCTGCTGTACTCTCCCTCTGCTGTACTCTACCTCTGCTGTAATCTACCTCTGCTGTAATCTACCTCTGCTGTACTCTACCTCTGCTGTACTCTCCCTCTGCTGTACTCTCCCTCTGCTGTACTCTCCCTCTGCTGTACTCTCCCTCTGCTGTACTCTACCTCTGCTGTACTCTCCCTCTGCTGTACTCTCCCTCTGCTGTACTCTCCCTCTGCTGTACTCTCCCTCTGCTGTACTCTCCCTCTGCTGTACTCTCCCTCTGCTGTACTCTCCCTCTGCTGTACTCTACCTCTACCTCTACTGTACTCTACCTCTACTGTACTCTACCTCTACTGTAGACTACTGTACTCTCCCTCTGCTGTACTCTACCTCTGCTGTACTCTACCTCTACTGTAGACTACTGTACTCTCCCTCTGCTGTACTCTCCCTCTGCTGTACTCTCCCTCTGCTGTACTCTACCTCTGCTGTACTCTCCCTCTGCTGTACTCTCCCTCTGCTGTACTCTCCCTCTGCTGTACTCTCCCTCTGCTGTACTCTCCCTCTGCTCTACTCTACTCTACCTCTACTCTACTCTACCTCTGCTGTACTCTCCCTCTGCTCTACTCTACTCTACTCTACCTCTACTCTACTCTACCTCTACTCTACTCTACCTCTGCTGTACTCTACCTCTGCTGTAATCTACCTCTGCTGTAATCTACCTCTGCTGTACTCTCCCTCTGCTGTACTCTCCCTCTGCTGTACTCTCCCTCTGCTGTACTCTCCCTCTGCTGTACTCTACCTCTGCTGTAATCTACCTCTGCTGTACTCTACCTCTGCTGTACACTCCCTCTGCTGTACTCTACCTCTGCTGTACTCTCCCTCTGCTGTACTCTCCCTCTGCTGTACTCTCCCTCTGCTGTACTCTCCCTCTGCTGTACTCTCCCTCTGCTGTACTCTACCTCTACCTCTACTGTACTCTACCTCTACTGTACTCTACCTCTACTGTAGACTACTGTACTCTCCCTCTGCTGTACTCTACCTCTGCTGTACTCTACCTCTACTGTAGACTACTGTACTCTCCCTCTGCTGTACTCTACCTCTGCTGTACTCTACCTCTGCTGTACTCTCCCTCTGCTGTACTCTCCCTCTGCTGTAAATATGCATTTCCTTCAGTCTGAGGCTTATTCATTTCACTTTTGGTGTAAAAGGGCCTTAACATTTGACAAAAATAGAACTTTTTTATTGTTATTAAAAACAAAGAAGCAAGCCCAACCCAGGTGAGAAAAAGTAACACAAAAGTAATGTAATGCATTACTTTTCAAAGAAAGTAATTAAGTAACGCAATATTGTAATGCATTACTTTTAAAAGCAACTTTCCCCAACACTGATCAAAACAAACCTTAAACAGGATGTGATGTCACAAGATATGACCCTAAACTGGACTGAAAGCAGATCTTCATTAGTGTTTGACTCCTTTACACACGACTTCTCAGCGGATCATATGAACACACATGAAGCGAGCGCGGTTATCCTGCACACGGCATTGCTTTGAACGTTTGGTAAGTTCAGTCGGAAAATATACGTCATAAAAGTTGTTTTATGTTTTGTATCTTTAGGTTCCGTGTTAAAAATTTATCGGTAACATTTAACGGTAGCCATTGACTTCCATAGTAGGAAAAAAAATACCCTTAATTGTGTGGTGAGAAACTCGGTCAGGTTTTGAACAACTTGAGGTTGAGTAAATGACGACAGAATGTTTGTGTTTTGGGTGAACTGTCCCTTTAAGGTATTTATCCAACTTCATTTGGCAAAAAAGTACAAAAAAAACTACAGCTACATGTTTTTCTTTTTATCTGCAAAGACAAAACAAAGGGTCACACTTTAGATTAGGCTCAAATTCCCACTATTAACTACAACTTTTGCCCCAATAAACTCCTAATTACAGCTTATTAATAGTTAGTAAGGTAGTTGTTAAGTTTTGGGTAGAATTAAGGGATGTAGAATATGGTCATGCAAAATAAGGCATTAATATATGCTTTATACGTACTAATAAACAGCCAATATCCTAGTAATATGCATGAGCAACTATTTATTAACTAATAAGCAACTAGTTAATAGTGATTAGTTATAGTGTTTAGTAATAGTGAATAGTTAATGGTGATTATTATTATGCATTACCAAAAATGCTCAGAAAAACAAAAATCTGACAGGAAGAAGCAAACATTGACTACAACATAATCAGTTATTAATATTCTGTTGGTTCTCTCTTGTTTTTGCTTGTGTTCATCATTTCTTTGTATGACAGTCAGGGCAAAAATGATGTTGCACAATTTGTCATGTTTCATTGAGTTATTATCACAAATAAAACAACCGACTGCAAGCTCAACTACTAATATGACTACAAAATGTTGAACTCATTTATAATAATATTTGAAATAAGAGGTGTGATGTCAGTGTGGTTGAGCACTGCTGCATGTTTAGATCAGTGCAGGTTATGAAGAGCCACTGATGAAGAGTGAGCAGAGAATGAGGCGGACGAGCACCTGCGTGCAGGTAAGCCAGGTCTGGGTTCTCCAGGTCCGGGTGCGTCTCCTTCAGGTGGTTCCTGAAGTCCATGGGGCCGTTGGTGGCGTAGCTGCACTTGGGACAGTTGTACATCTTCACTCCCTCATGCTTGCCTGTGTGCAGGATGTGCTTACGGATGTTCTCTGCGCAGTTCGATCTGACAATACAAACAACAACACGTTTGTTTACATTCACTAAACGCTGAACAGATGTCGTGTTTCCTTTCATACGGAGCAAAACATCAAGACTGCTATGATTTATTGCATTGGTGGTGCTTTTTAAAGGGACAATTCACCCAAAAAATACCATTCAGTCATCATTTACTCATTTCAAACCTGTATGCATATATTTTTTCTATAAAATTCTGAAATAAGTATGATTTCTTGAATGTTTCTGAGTCTCTTCTGCTCACAAAGGCTCATGTATTTGATCTCAGCTCCAGTACAAACAATGAAACATAATTGTGAGACAGGTGTGCATGCTGAGAGTGAGACAGGTGTGAATGCTGAGTGTGAGACAGGTGTGCATGATGAGTGTGAGACAGGTGAAAATGATGAGAGTGAGACAGGTGTGCATGATGAGTGTGAGACAGGTGAAAATGATGAGAGTGAGACAGGTGTGGATGCTGAGAGAGTGAGACAGGTGTGCATGCTGAGAGTGAGATAGGTGTGCATGCTGAGAGTGAGACAGGTGAAAATGATGAGAGTGAGACAGGTGTGCATGCTGAGAATGAGATAAATGTGCATGCAGAGAGTGAGACAGGTGTGCATGCATAGAGTTAGGTGTTTATGCTGAGTGTGAGACAGGTGAAAATGATGAGAGTGAGACAAGTGAGCATAATGAGAGTGAGACAATTATGCATTATGCTGAGAGTGAGACAGGTGTGCATGCTGAGAGTGAGACAGGTGTGCATGATGAGAGTGAGACAGGTGTGCATGATGAGTGTGAGACAAGTGTGCATTATGCTGAGAGTGAGACAGGTGTGCATGCTGAGAGTGAGACAGGTGAAAATGATGAGAGTGAGACAGGTGAAAATGATGAGAGTGGCGTGCATGATGAGAGTGAGACAGGTGTGCATGATGAGAGGGAGACAGGTGTGTATGCTGAGTGTATGAGACAGGTGTGCATGCTGAGAGGGTGAGACAGGTGTGGATGCTGAGAGTGAGACAGGTGTGGATGCTGAGAGAGTGAGACAGGTGTGGATGCTAAGAGAGTGAAACAGGAGTGCATGCTGAGAGTGAGACAGGTGTGCATGCTGAGAGAGTGAGAGGTGTGCATGCTGAGAGAGTGAGACAGGTGTGGATGCTGAGAGAGTGAGACAGGTGTGGATGCTGAGAGAGTGAGACAGGTGTGCATGCTGAGAGAGTGAGACAGGTGTGGATGCTGAGAGTAAGACAGGTGTGCATGCTGAGAGTGTGACACAGGTGTGCATACTGAGAGAGTGAGACAGGTGTGGATGCTGAGAGTGAGACAGGTGTGCATGCTGAGAGAGTGAGACAGGTGTGCGTGCTGAGAGAGTGAGACAGGTGTGCATGCTGAGAGAGTGAGACAGGTGTGCATGCTGAGAGTGAGACAGGTGTGGATGATGAGAGTGAGACAGGTGTGCATGCTGAGAGTGAGACAGGTGTGGATGCTGAGAGAATGAGACAGGTGTGGATGCTGAGAGAGTGAGACAGGTGTGCATGCTGAGAGTGAGACAGGTGTGGATGCTGAGAGAGACAGGTGTGGATGCTGAGAGAGTGAGACAGGTGTGCATGGTGAGAGTGAGACAGGTGTGGATGCTGAGAGAATGAGACAGGTGTGCATGCTGAGAGTGAGACAGGTGAAAATGATGAGAGTGAGACAGGTGTGCATGCTGAGAGTGAGACAAGTGTGCATGCTGAGAGAGTGAGACAGGTGTGCATGCTGAGAGTGAGACAGGTGTGCATGCTGAGAGTGAGACTGGTGTGCATACTGAGAGTGAGACGGGTGTGGATGCTGAGAGAATGAGACAGGTGTGGATGCTGAGAGTGAGACAGGTGTGCGTGCTGAGAGAGTGAGACAGGTGTGTGTGCTGAGAGAGTGAGACAGGTGTGCGTGCTGAGAGTGTGAGACAGGTGTGCATGCTGAGAGAGTGAGACAGGTGTGGATGCTGAGAGAATGAGACAGGTATGCATGCTGAGAGTGAGACAGGTGTGGAT